>NC_046967.1:12299072-12371572 GCF_009769545.1 Cyclopterus lumpus
AGACTTGAGTCAACCCTCCAAAGGCACCACCATAGTTCATACTCTGAGCAGAAGGCTCACTCATGCACATTATTTTGGAGAGCTTGAGGTCAGTTGAAGCCAACGTCCGATCTTCTGCGATAGTAATGTACACAGTGATATGAACAGGGCGACAGTGGTTAGCAGGTCCGTCTATCAATCAGGGGGTTGGTGGTTCAATCCCCGCCCTAGTCGATGTGTCCTTGAGCAAGTCACTTGACCCTGAAATGCTCCCTGTAGCTGTTCTACAGTGTATGAATGTAACATGACTGTAAGTCGCTTTGGATAAAAGAAAAGTAATGTAAACCTTTACATCCCCCACGTACATTAATGAATGGATGTGTGACATCAAATAGAACAGCCTTCGTGTTCTTTGCAGTACGGATTCATCAACAGCTGCCTCCAGTCTCTGGTGATGGAAAGGTTTGGCCAGGAGACCTGGGACAAACTCAGGTACACACACACACACACACACACACACACACACACACACACACACACACACACACACACACACACACACACACACACACACACACACACACACACACACACACACACACACACACACACACACACACACACACACACACACACACACACACACACACACAAATAATGGTCCAGGTCTTTGCATAGCTCTCTACCAGGGGTCCAGGAGTCCTTCATGACCTACATGGTGTATGACGACAAGCTAACGCTCCACCTGGTGCAGGAGGCCTGCTCACTGCTGGGTAAGCATACTCCTCCATATGCTGGTCGGAGCGCGAGTGTTGCATTCATTCTGTGGCCATTTTGGTGCTGGAAACATTATAATACCCAACAGTCCCTCAAAATATGAAACCCGTTTTCTGTTTAGGAAGAACATCCAGGGCCCAGTGCCCAGTGCAAACCACTCTTTAAACCTCTTCTTCTTGGGAAGGAAGTAAGACTCAAAGCCTGCATTGCCTTCAACCATAACCATTCCAACTATTTCTATTTATTCGTGTTTTTTCTATATTCTCCTCTTTTATCTTTTGTAAGGAAACGTCATTATTTCTCGTTATTTTTAAAAAATCAATGATAAAAATCAATGAATAAGAAAACGAGTATAATTTGTGACTCAAATTGAAACACTCTGCCGAAGAGGCTTTTTGTTGTTGTATGGCCACTATTGTATTCAGGTACAATATGTCTTTTTTTGGACAAACACTTTCATGTAAAGAGTTTAATATTGGTATATTGGAGTAAAAAAGCAGAAACGTAGTGGTATACATCTGGAAACTGAATTACTAATAACAAAGTCATTTAAACGTTGTTTAACATGTGTTTCTTGTGGAATTACCAGAAAAACAAATGTGCGCTATAACCACAATGAAAGGTGTTAACAATGTCCCCAATGAAATGCTCGTTGCAGCCCTGCATGCACAATAACCTCAGACTCAAGGAACATGTTGCATTGTTCTGTTCATTTACAGACTACTACTGTTTTCATGTCAGACACACAAGAAATACTCTTCATGTTGTCATGAATAAAATGAACTTTGTTTTATAATGTCAGTAGTGTCCGGTCACAATATGATACACAGTACTTTACACTACACAAGTCGTGCACATGACAAGTATAATATTTATTGATGCATGCAGATGATATTTGGCAGCCACACTGACAGATTATGAAACGGATGTGTAAATCATAACAAGAACTGTTTTTTCACAGCTTGCTAAACTCTTCCCAAGGGTCTGATTATCTAGACTGGACATACTTTTGGGAATATGCTCTAATAGAATATAACAGGTGTGCACTGGGAGGCCGGACGACAACATAAGAGATGTCTTTTTATATTTGTCATGTTTCAGATGTCTCTGCTGAGGTGTTTCTGAAGCTCTTTGGAGAGCATTTCTTTGTTTTCTGTAAGAAAGCAGGCTATGACACCATGCTGAGGACACTGGGAGGAACTCTCATTGAGTTCATTGGGAATCTGGATGCTCTCCACAGTTACCTGGCTCTGTCCTATCAGGTAACGGATGTGCATCATCATTCCTGCTATTGTTTGGTGAGAGTCAGGGACAGAAAGACGACGGCTAGACAATAATAATCAATTCTGTTATTGTCCCTTTTCGCCAGCGTCGATCTGACGAGGTCAAGATGAGCTGAACTCTGCTCCCAGAGTTCAGTAATATATAATATAATAAATATAGAAGAACACGAGGATACATTTCCACCACAATTTATCAACGCATCAATAAATATTACCCCAAATGGTTTTCATGTGCACCTCATCAATTGATAAAGTTAAAACATCAGCATTATATATATATATATATATATATATATATGATCACAACAATTTATTTTAAACAAATCTATTCAATCACACCGTTATATTATCATATCAATCATCAGGAACCAATTGTTGATTTAATTGATCCCTCTACCAGTAAACATTAAAGAAGCATTGAATTATTTATTCTTTATTACACATCTAGAAAGTAAGCTGTAATAATGACCATAAGTATTATTCCTTCCCATCATCTATGGGAGGAAACCAGTCACATATTGGGAAACACTGTGTTTTGGATGGGATCCTCCCATCAGTGTATGAATGTTAGTTAGTCATCAGGACTAACTAACATTCATACACTGATGGGAGGAGCCACCATGTAAGGTACCACCTGTCAATCAGGACTAACTAACATTCACACACTGATGGGAGGAGCTACCATGTAAGGTACCACCTGTCAATCAGGACTAACTAACATTCATACACTGATGGGAGGAGCCACCATGTAAGGTACCACCTGTCAATCAGGACTAACTAACATTCACACACTGATGGGAGGAGCCACCATGTAAGGTACCACCTGTCAATCAGGACTAACTAACATTCATACACTGATGGGAGGAGCCACCATGTAAGGTACCACCTGTCAATCAGGACTAACTAACATTCACACACTGATGGGAGGAGCCACCATGTAAGGTACCACCTGTCAATCAGGACTAACTAACATTCACACACTGATGGGAGGAGCCACCATGTAAGGTACCACCTGTCAATCAGAACTAACTAACATTCACACACTGATGGGAGGAGCCACCATCTAAGGTACCACCTGTCAATCAGGACTAACTAACATTCACACACTGATGGGAGGAGCCACCATCTAAGGTACCACCTGTCAATCAGGACTAACTAACATTCACACACTGATGGGAGGAGCCACCATGTAAGGTACCACCTGTCAATCAGGACTAACTAACATTCACACACTGATGGGAGGAGCCACCATGTAAGGTACCACCTGTCAATCAGAACTAACTAACATTCACACACTGATGGGAGGAGCTACCATGTAAGGTACCACCTGTCAATCAGAACTAACTAACATTCACACACTGATGGGAGGAGCTACCATGTAAGGTACCACCTGTCAATCAGGACTAACTAACATTCACACACTGATGGGAGGAGCTACCATGTAAGGTACCACCTGTCAATCAGAACTAACTAACATTCACACACTGATGGGAGGAGCTACCATGTAAGGTACCACCTGTCAATCAGGACTAACTAACATTCACACACTGATGGGAGGAGCTACCATGCAAGGTACCACCTGTCCATCAGGACTAACTAACATTCACACACTGATGGGAGGAGCTACCATGTAAGGTACCACCTGTCAATCAGGACCCCTGATTGACAGGTGGTACCTTGCATGGTAGCTCAGAATTATGTTTCATGAACTGAACTCTAGAATCTGAACCATCCTTTCTGTCTTCTAGGAAATGAATGCACCGTCTTTCCGAGTGGAGATGACTGATGATGGGACGATGCTACTTCACTACTACTCTGATAGGAAGGGCCTGTACCACATTGTACCTGGTAAAACACACAGTCTCTATAGAGTTAAGGTTAAGGGTGGGTAACTGCTCCAATGGAAGTGCAGAGAAGGGTGGAAGACTACAACTCTGCTTCTGCTTCCTGATCTGAACTCTGGGTCATGGATTAAGTCCGTTAATCAACTTGGCCATGTTCACAGAAATGAGACGCGCTCCATCCCAAGTGGGATGAATGCCGTCTCGACTCATCAGATCAGGCTTTCCCCAGAAAGTCTGCCAGTTATCTATGTAGCCCACATTGTTTGCTGGGCACCACCTGGACAACCAGCGGTTGAATGACGACATACATTGAGTTTTCCTATAAGAGTAAATCCTATTTTTATATAATGGTGTCTTAGGAATGCAATCCGTAAAGGAAGCTGATTAGAGTGCAGGAATTGAAAGAGTTTAGAATATGAATTGATGGTATAATAAAGCAGACAACAAGGGGATCCTAACTCTTGTCTCACTTTGACTTATGGGTCAACGGCCCGTTCTCATTCCCAGGGTGTTAAATAGTGAGTTTTGTCCCATACGACGCACAAGGCAGGCTCTCACGTAGTGTCAACCCCTCAGAGTCATTATCAGAAGAGAGAATGCTCAGGGAGCGTGATGACGGCATATGAAGACTAAAAGGAAACAGTGCAACTTGTCCCAGATTTAATAGTTCATTCCCATCAACTAAACTTCCTCACCTGCTCTCCATTTCCTTCATTAGTCATGCACTATTATTTTATCAATGCGATCTCATCCGTTCATCATAATTAAGACGCTAAAGGTTACTGACCAAGCGTCGGTAATGGAAGCCCTGGGATGAGACTAGGCTGAGCCCACTTCCATGAACTCGTGGCCAGTGTCTCGTTTCTGCCCCCCATAAACAGATTGAGGGGTCCCTACACTCCATCTCTATGCATGTACCTTCTCTGACTGAGTACCTGGTTTGGAAGTAAAGCCCAACTCCATCGTAACCGGTTTTTAGTCCAGGTTCAAGCTTTCTGTTTCTGAGCTCGTTCTTGCAGAATTTGAGGGTGAAGTTCAATGAATGTGAATGTCTCTGAACTGTGTTTAGGTTGCAGTCTGCTCTATATTGACCATTTACTACAAAATGATCACTCGTTAACTCCGTAAATGTTTCCACCTCGCTGCAGGTATCATTGAGGCGGTTGCCAGAGACTTCTTTGATAGCAAAGTGACCATGATGGTTCTGAATCAATCGGAGGAAGACGAACGCACAGGGAAGAAGGAGCATGTTGTGTTTCTGGTGGAACAGACCAACCAAGCTAGCAAGACTACAGACCTTTCCAGTCATCGAGGGGTGAGTGTCTGTGGGTGTATGTGCACGCTCTGATTCTTTACCTACATCATGCGTTTCTAAATCTTGGCCCTCCTGTCCCCAGGAGGCCTTATTCAGAACAATGAGGGGCCGGTGTGCTTCACTGGCTGGGACTAAAAGCGGCTGGGACCTGATCAAAGCTGTGGTTTGCTCAGATAAAGGTTTACGCTATGATTTTAAATAGAAGTTATGATTTTTAAAGACTTTGCCAGATAAGTGGCTGCTCAGAAGTACTTTACATAAACAGTTGTTCATCAAGTGAAGAGAAGCTCCCGGCAGGGAGATGAGATACGATCGGCTAACCACATCTCAGCTCTGTATTTAATGCAGACGGGACATTGATTTCTATCTTTTGGAAAGATAGAACATTAGAGTGTTTTCCAAAATGCTGAACTATGAATCTAGTTAATTAATAATAAAGAGAAGTTTAAATGAAGTAGCTCGTGTTCGTGCTGGGTGATCTGCTGCATTGTATTATGTGAAGCCCTCATGTTAAGGTACTCGATAAGGTGGGCGCAGAACTGAAAACTACTGAATGTTACTACATGTGACTATGAACAAGACCTTCAGGACTATAACTGGTGAATGTGAACCTAGTTATCTGTATGCACTCTTCAGTGTGTAGTACAGTAATTAAACAGAGGCCAAAAGGCCAGTATATGATAACATCTTGAGATATGCCGTAACACAACTCAGTAATGCTGTTTTAACACTGATGGAATGGGTGTGTTTCATTTATTTCCCAGGCATCCCCCACTGCACCTTCAGTCCATGTTACCCAGACAAGCTGTGGGTGGAGGAGAAGGCTTTCTGCCATGCGTTTCCCTTCCATATAGTCTTTGATGAGGATGTAAGGCTCCACTTGTCTATGTGCTGTAGCTCCATGAGAGTATGGTATTCTTTCTTTATCGGATTCATTGGCACAACTGGGTTTTCCTCCTGATAGCTTGTGTCTTTGTTTCTGGTCCCTGTTCTGGGCTGTCCATCAGCTGAAGGTAAGACAGATGGGGGTGAATATACAAAGGTTTCTCCCAGGTCTCCAGGCCAGAGATGCTACAGTGGACCAACTCTTCACCATTATTCACCCACAGGTAAAACAGAGTCACAGAGCCAACAGGTTTGTAATGTACCAGCATGCATGTTAAAATACTTCAGCAAAGAAGAGCACAAAGAGTTGAATGAATAGAAGAGTTCCAGGGAACGCACAAGGCAGAGAGGGATGGAGGGAGAGAGGGATGGAGGGAGGAGGGAGGGAGAGATAGAGAGAGAGGGGGGGATGGAGGGAGAGAGAGAGGAGGGAGAGAGAGATAGAGAGAGAGAGGGGGGGATGGAGGGAGAGAGGGAGGAGGAAAAGGGAGGAGGGAGAGAGAGATAGAGAGAGGGGGGGGGATGGAGGGAGATAGAGAGAGAGAGAGAGAGAGGGGATGGAGGGAGAGAGGGATGGAGAGAGGAGGGAGGGAGAGAGGGAGGGAGAGAGGGAGGGAGGAGGTAAAGGGAGGATGGAGAGAGAGAGAGAGAGAGGAGGGATGGAGGGAGAGAGGGAGGAGGAAAAGGGAGGAGGGAGAGAGAGATAGAGAGAGGGGGGGATGGAGGGAGATAGAGAGAGAGGGGGGATGGAGGGAGAGAGGGAGGAGGGAGAGAGAGATAGAGAGAGGGAGGAAGAAAAGGGAGGAGGGAGAGAGGGAGGAGGGAGAGAGAGGGGGGATGGAGTGAGGAGGAAAAGGGAGGATTGAGGGAGGAGGAAAAGGGAGGAGGGAGGGAGAGAGAATGGGAGGAGGGAGAGAGAGAAATACATATAAAATAAAAATACCCAGCTCTCAAATAGCATAATCATCATAATAATTGTCCTGTTCTAGTTCATTAGTTGCTGAGTTGGTTCCATTTGTCCTGTTGGTCTGATCTGCTTTTCTTTCCTTTTGTGTAGAGTTTGGTTTCATGGAACTCTTTATGGGCCCAGAGTTTAGTAAATTGATTTTTGGGTGACTAAAGTCCTCCATTTCAAAAGCTCCAGCTGTGACTTATTTTGAGTATAGAGTATGTATACTCTATATAGAGAGTATTTATACTCTATACTCTATATAGAGAGTATTTATACTCTCTATATAGAGAGGTCCTATCTGATTGTAAATATGTTGACTGGCAACATTGATATAGCTTTGTATACCGTGTCATTTGTGTTGCACCTTGATCCCAGAGTATTGATTTTATCCAAATAGAATGCAAGTGAAGAAGAGTTTAATGTTGGGCTGCAGACATTGAACCAGTATTGTGCATCTTCCATCTCTGTCCTCCAGGTAACTTTTACTATTGAGAACATCAGGAAATTCATCAACAGTCAATTTGTCTTGAAGAGTTGCAAAGACACACACACCACGCTCAAACTAAGAGGTGTGTTATAATAAACAGTACATGTTGTACACACGCACACACACACACACACACACACACACACACACACACACACACACACACACACACACACACACACACACACACACACACACACACACACACACACACACACACACACACACACACACACACACACACACACACACACACACACACACACACACACAGTAAGGGGTCTCATAGAAAATGGAACGAACCAAAATGCTAAAAAAGAGAGCCATTATGAAATTCTATTTTTTACCCTGCGGTGGAAATATGCTGTGACTTGTGGGGGGTCTTGAAACACTGTGGGGGCAGACCCGAGACTGAGAGGAGGTCTTTGGAGTCGTCACCCACGCTGTCCGTCTACATCACCACAATATGGACATATCATATATGACACTGATATATCATTCCCCTTAACACGCCACAGACCTGGTCCAGGACTGTGATGTGCACATTGTGTGATAGGGGTAGGGAGAAGAAGAAAGTCATTAAGAGGAGAGAAAGATGGAAACGGAGTTGGCCTGTACCCAACAGCTGCGTAGGCAACCACTGAAATATAGAATATAATATACGTGTGCTGTATTCTCTCCATCAGTTAACTTGTATTCCATTCATGCATAGGTCAGATGTTGTGGATGGAGTCTCTCGCCTGTATGTTGTACCTGTGTTCTCCGAAGCTCCGAAGCCTTCAGGAACTTCAAGATGTCGGCCTTTACCTGGCTGACCTGGCCCAGCACGATGTCACCAGAGACCTGGTTCTCCTCAACCAGCAACGTCTAGCTGAGATGGAGCTCACCAACCAGCTGGAGAAGAAAAAGGTAGGAGAGCAGCTTTTAGTTCCTGTAGTCTTCCGTCCTGGAAGCTCAATTTAATGCAAATGATGGCCTTTCTTTTCAATTCGATGAAAAGTGATCACAGGGATTTGTCTCTTGAGGCAAATCTGTTGTCACATGCATGTAAAATGAGTAGATGAAGCTGTGCTGTAACACAAGTACCCATGAGAGCCCCATGTTCAGAGGGAGTCACTTCCATGATCATCTCAGCCAGTCTGTGTTCTTTGACCACATTTTTAGGACTAAGGAAAACGCGGTAATAGTGTTCATGCAAAGACTCCCAATTAGTATTGTGGAGACCTTTGATTCAAGATTGCACAGCAGGGTATGGACTCATACAGACAACAATAGACAATATAGACACAATCCACAGAAGATAAATGCATTACAAAGAATAAATAACACCAGAAAATGCCATATGAGACATTATTGACATCAGAAAGATGCTAAATCTAAAGACCACATCTAAAAAGGTGTTCATTGAAAAAAAAATGTAACTGCTGCTGGAACCAAAGTCCTATTGAGAGGTTCAGTAGAACACTGGGGCCTCCTGGGTCTCACTGAAAGACCTTCTGAGTGGTTCAGTAGAACACTGAGGCCACCTGGGTCTCACTGAAAGACCTTCTGAGAGGTTCAGTAGAACACTGGGGCCACCTGGGTCTCACTCAAGAACCTTCTGAGAGGTTCAGTAGAACACTGGGGCCACCTGAGTCTCACTCAAGAACCTTCTGAGAGGTTCAGTAGAACACTGGGGCCACCTGAGTCTCACTGAAAGACCTTCTGAGAGGTTCAGTAGAACACTGGGGCCACCTGAGTCTCACTGAAAGACCTTCTGAGAGGTTCAGTAGAACACTGGGGCCACCTGAGTCTCACTGAAAGACCTTCTGAGAGGTTCAGTAGAACACTGGGGCCTCCTGGGTCTCACTGAAAGACCTTCTGAGAGGTTCAGTAGAACACTGGGGCCTCCTGGGTCTCACTGAAAGACCTTCTGAGAGGTTCAGTAGAACACTGAGGCCTCCTGAATCTCACTCAAGAACCTTCTGAGAGGTTCAGTAGAACACTGAGGCCTCCTGAGTCTCACTGAAAGACCTTCTGAGAGGTTCAGTAGAACACTGGGGCCACCTGGGTCTCACTCAAGAACCTTCTGAGTGGTTCAGTAGAACACTGAGGCCTCCTGAGTCTCACTCAAGAACCTTCTGAGAGGTTCAGTAGAACCCTGAGGCCTCCTGGGTCTCACTGAAAGACCTTCTGAGAGGTTCAGTAGAACACTGGGGCATCCTGAGTCTCACTGAAAGACCTTCTGAGAGGTTCAGTAGAACACTGAGGCCTCCTGAGTCTCACTCAAGAACCTTCTGAGAGGTTCAGTAGAACCCTGAGGCCTCCTGAGTCTCACTCAAGAACCTTCTGAGAGGTTCAGTAGAACACTGAGGCCTTATGAGTCTCAGTGAAAGACCTTCTGAGAGGCCCAGAATCACACATGTGCCTCAGAGGGCTTAACATGCATCTTAGCCCTTGGTTTTTATATGGATCTGTTTCATGGAAGAAACTAGTATGCAATATGATGGTAAATATGAGTTATTGCATGTGTCGTCCTGTAGGAAGAATTGAGAATCCTGTCGCAGCACCTGGAGGCTGAGAAAGAGAAGACGGAGACTCTGCTGTATGCCATGTTGCCCCGTCACATAGCCAATCAGCTTAAAGACGGCAAGAGCGTGGAGGCCGGTCAGTCATCCATGGAGCCGGCCGTCCATCTCTACATGTCTGCTCGTTGCCCTGCCAACCCGTCTCGTCTCTTTCAGGGGAGTTTGAGGTGTGCACCATCTTGTTCAGTGACGTGGTGACCTTCACCAGCATCTGCGCTGCCTGTGAGCCCATCCACATCGTTCACTTGCTCAACTCCATGTACTCCAAGTTTGACCGACTCACCAGCATACATGACATCTACAAGGTATTCCCTCTGGGGGAATAGGGGGTTGGAAGCATGTGGAACGACTGTATTTCACTACAAATGTGTAATCTCTGACACAATTAACACCTTACAATGTTAATTGTGTCAAAAATTACTTTTTTTCCATTCAAAATGAACAATGATTTACCTGTGAAGTTATTAATTCAATCTGAATCCTGTATCATATTTGCTTTTTGAATCCGAATCCTTTCCAAGTCCTGACTGAATCTAATTAGGTTCAGTTTTTAGTACGTTTAACTAATTAAAAGTAAACACATACAAAGCAGAAATACTCTGGTAGACGTCGTCATGTTCACAACATGTCGTTTCCATCTGAAAATGAAATGAGCATACCTCAAGAAGAAGCCCTGAACACTGCTCACAAAGAGCTGAAGTCACCTACTAAATACCCTCTGCTCACCCCTCACTATATGTCTCCACCTCACTGCATATCATTGTGTGTGTGTGTGTGTGTGTCTGTGTGTGTGTGTGTGTGTGTGTGTGTATGTGTGTGTGTGAAAAGGTGGAGACTATTGGTGATGCATACATGGTGGTGGGTGGCGTCCCCGTCCCCACAGGAAGTCATGCTCACCGAGTGGCAAACTTTGCTTTAGGGATGAGGATCGCTGCCCGAGAGGTCCTCAACCCTGTAACAGGAAAACCCATACAGGTGAGGGTTATGAATCATAACAGGAAAACCCATACAGGTGAGGGTTATGAATCATAACAGGAAAACCCATACAGGTGAGGGTTATGAATCATAACAGGAAAACCCATACAGGTGAGGGTTATGAATCATAACAGGAAAACCCATACAGGTGAGGGTTATGAACCATATCACACTTGCTGACATGGTGTGTGTGTGTGTGTGTTCCAGATCCGGGTGGGTCTCCATACTGGTCCCGTGTTAGCCGGGGTGGTGGGGGACAAGATGCCCCGCTACTGCCTGTTTGGAGACTCTGTTAACACCGCCTCCAGGATGGAGAGCCACGGAGTCCCCGACCACATCCACCTCAGCACCTCCACTTATCGGTGTGTGTGTGTGTGTGTGTGTGTGTGTGTGTGTGTGTGTCACACCCACAGCCAGCTGTAACAGAGAATGTAATCCCCCTTTATTAATTCCCATATTCAGTTAAAGATTAGTAATCACATGCAAACCACGGATCTTTCCGTGAGGTCTTTTATGTCTGAGGCTGTAACATCACGTCTACATTCATAAAATACAGGTGAGGGTTATGAATCATAACAGGAAGTGCTACAGAGCAGCTACTAAACAAGATGGCGTCTCTGTACAGACCCATTCTCCATGTGGTGGTGTGCTACAGAGCAGCTGCTAACTAACCTTCTATGGAGTTATGGAGGTTGAAGATGTACAGAAAGTACATCTTCAACATATTGGGCTGAAGATTGGATGTCTTCCTTCTGGTCCCGTTTCCCTCGGCAGTGCGCTGAAGGATGCTGGCTTCAACATCCAAGAGCGTGGGCAGATTGAGGTGAAGGGAAAAGGACTGATGACGACCTACTTCCTGTTGGGGAACCTGCTGCTGTCTGAAGAGAGCATCATGGGAAGAGAGGTCGGAGGGGCCGGTCTTTACAGGGAGGACCTCTATGGCCAGAGCAAAAGAGGTATACAAAATAGACTAATTCATAATGATCAAACAGATGTGAGGTAATGCTCCCATGTAGACCTGAACTCGGGTTAAAGAGTCACAATGTTTTCTAAAAAGGTCAAAGTAGTCCGTAGTGGTCTCCATTGTCCAACATGCCCGCCCCCCCCCCGCTATTTCCTGTCACGATGCCAGACGACTCGGTGGAGTGGACATTGATTAATATTGGTTAAACAATGCGTTATGTATCCACACATGTATGATTCCTTTGTTCTCCACACAAGTCTGGCCCTTATGGGTCCTGCATGGATGAAGCTGGCAGAAGATCTGAAGCTGCTGAGCATCAAACTCAGCAGCACGCTGACATCTAGTGGTTGAAAAACGTATGGCAGCCCTTGAAGACCCCTTTAAGACCCGAGCCCTTTAAGACCCCTTTAAGACCCGAGCCCTTGCTGTATAGACATTGAGGGGTAGTATGTGACTGTGTGGATATCACAGTTTATTAAATCATAAAACATGTCTCTTTCATTTAGAGTCTGAGGTGAGAACTGAGACCGTACTCAGAGACACGGGCTCCGATGGAGCCGGTGCCCCGAACCCGAGCCCACCAGACTCAATGGCTCCCTTTGCCTGGGACATCAGCCCCCCTTTTGAGACCGCCGACAACAGCTCCAACACATCCTCAAGCAGACTCTGTGTCTTATTGTGAGCCCACTGAGCCTCCAATAGATGGACCAGCAGGGGCCACATTACATGAGGACCAGGGGCCACGAGGCTGACACTGTTACAACATCACTGTGACAGTTTACATGTGGATCACACGGTTCAGTACGAGCTGCACTGTAAACGGTTACTTGTCAAAGGCTGCCAGTTAATAACTGAATGTCACAGTGCATTTCTCACAGTGTGCCGTAGAGGCCATTATTCAAAATGACCTCTCACATACATATGAAAGGCCTCCGATATTCACTACACACTAATAAAAAGCTCTTACATACTCTGCATATGCTCACACGCACTACATAGATATTGCTGATATTGCCATTTTAAAAATAAAGCTTTTACATTACAAACCACGACCAGACTTTTATTGTGAATAATTTATAGGAAAATCTGTTTATTGCAGAAGTAATTAACCGGTGGAGTTTTTTTAGTGGCCATTTATTAATAAAACAGGTCTGCTACTGGAGAATAAAAACACTCCTAATAACACTGTAGAATAAGCAGTACACATGATACTTGTATTGTGAATGTATAACAATGTTTAAAATATATCTACTCACTGGAACGCACACCAGCTGCCCTGTCTACTGTCACCTGTCATCTGCTATGCCGACGACACCCCACTTTGTTTTCAGCTGTCGTGCTTTAACATATTGTGGGATGGTCTCAGCACGCTGGTTCCTGTGGCCCGTGGGCGGGCCAGCCAACTGTGCGCTGCAGATCGTAGTTCACTGTCCATCTATTTATAGTTAGGTACTAGTGTCACATGTTTCTGGAAACCTACGATTCTTGTGATTCTGACTATCCACTCAGTTTCAAGATCGGACCACCACAGCAGCTACAGGCAACGTCTTTGTCAGACAACAACAAACAAACAAACGTTTTTCAAATCAAGCCGACTCACCGATGAAGCCTCGTTTTGTGCCACAGATCCATCACAATCCAATAAAAACGGTCTTGTTACGTCGTAAAAAGGTCCATACGATCCAATCCAGTAAAAGATGTTGTCCAAAACACGTGATTACATCCATAAATATCCAAAAACTGGTGTTGCATCATTTCAAATCAGCCAGCAGATATGTAAAATCCGTTCACTTCCACACACGGTTAAAACCAGGATATCAAACTGTCCATTGAACTCTAACCTTTCGAATTTAAGCCAATAGGAGCGAGATATCCTCTTCTAAACCCACATTAGCCAACCAGAGTCAGCGTAGAAGAAGAGGGCTGACCACTGAGCGTGATGTGTCAAATGACACTGGATTCGAACAGCCAATGAAAAGACGAAAACAACTGTCCCCCCCTAGGGTGCCAGTTGTGTGGATAAACCCGTAATTTCACTGCGTAATGATGATTTTGGTTCATTGTGCACACAATTTGGTTTCAATTCGGGGAAAAGACACAATAAAGTGTTTATGCTTCAGTTCCTTTGTGTCAGCAATAGTGAATATGTATATGATTCCTCTGTGTCACCTTTCATTAGGGCCTAAAAGTCTCCAAATGGCCTTTATTGGAAAACGCCTAAACATAACCAGACGAAATATGTGTCAAATCTTCATTTTCTGTGAATTATAATCTACTTTTTACTTGGACTAGGTAAGGCTTTATGCTATGCTCCCAGCTATAATCATCTGCAGGCATCTATTTCACAAAAATATTCAGGCGGAAATAGAAAATCTTCTACTTATGTGTGTGCCAACTTATATTACTCAATGTCAGCAGCACTTAAAGTGATTCTGACTGTTGGGGGAGTGTTACCTTTCAAAAGAGACCACAACCTGCATTTACTCCAAATGGTTCTCCTACAGCTTTCAATTTACTTTGGGTACGTCTGGATAGGCGTTTTTCCTGAATTTTACAGGAACGCTAAGAGGTTGTAAAGACAACAACAGCAACAACAACAACAACAGGACGGTCTTGAGCCATGATTTCGCTTCCAGTCTGGAGCTTGAGACACACTAATGATCTGAATGTGGTATATTGCTCCTTTATTATTGATAATCATCTTTCAACAGACAGATTGTATGGTGAGGTTGTGAACCAATAGGACGCTCCGTTTTACTTCTGTTTAACAGAACCAGGGAGTCTTGATGAGTTTAGTTCTGGTTTAGTTTTGTACTGACTCTCTTCCTCTTCATTGTTCATGGAGATGAGGTGTGTCTGTTGACTCCGCCCTGTTTACACTGTTCCTTCCACTTCATTGTTCTGTTGGCTCCGCCCTGTTTACACTGTTCCTTCCTCTTCATTGTTCTGTTGGCTCCGCCCTGTTTACACTGTTCCTTCCGCTTCATTGTTCTGTTGGCTCCGCCCTGTTTACACTGTTCCTTCCGCTTCATTGTTCAGTTGGCTCCGCCCTGTTTACACTGTTCCTTCCGCTTCATTGTTCAGTTGGCTCCGCCCTGTTTACACTGTTCCTTCCTCTTCATTGTTCTGTTGGCTCCGCCCTGTTTACACTGTTCCTTCCGCTTCATTGTTCAGTTGGCTCCGCCCTGTTTACACTGTTCCTTCCGCTTCATTGTTCAGTTGGCTCCGCCCTGTTTACACTGTTCCTTCCTCTTCATTGTTCTGTTGGCTCCGCCCTGTTTACACTGTTCCTTCCGCTTCATTGTTCAGTTGGCTCCGCCCTGTTTACACTGTTCCTTCCTCTTCATTGTTCAGTTGGCTCCGCCCTGTTTACACTGTTCCTTCCTCTTCATTGTTCTGTTGGCTCCGCCCTGTTTACACTGTTCCTTCCGATTCATTGTTCAGTTGGCTCCGCCCTGTTTACACTGTTCCTTCCTCTCAAACAATCTAGATGTGATGTCATACCCTCAGGACTAAATAGATTATTAATAGTTCTTGTTGCTCATTCTGCTGTTCCCCATAACACACACCGTCTATGAATGTGTTAAATGAACATCCCTCTGATGCAGATGTTCCTTCAGCAGCTTGGGAACGTCTCCAAGGACTCAAAGGAGTCATGGCGTCAGTGTTTCAGACTTCACGTCACCATGAAGCGGACAGAGAGCAGAGAGACACACTGCGTTACTTAGAAAGGACTTGAAAAGGTGCACAAGCACATGAGTAATGTGAGTGCTCTCACACACACACACACACACACACACACACACACACACACACACACACACACTCGGACCGAGACTCTCTGCACTGTAGTGGGTTGTGTAAGAAGATAATAGCTGAGCCAAAACCAGCCCACTTCAATCCATAATGACACATGCGGTGTGTTTGTATGTGAGGGGAGGAGAGCGTTTATGTAACACACACACACACACACACACACACACACACACACACACACACACACAGTACATACAGTCAAAAGGTCTTTGTCCCCTTCCTGGTTTTTTTAAATGATGATTTAATTAATGAAGGGATGAAAGCGATCCCAACCTACCTGTGAAAAGGTAACCGCCCCTAAAGCTAATGACTGGTTGCCCCCACAGGATGTTCCTATGATGTATGAATGTTAGTTAGTCCTGATTGACAGGTGGTACCTTACATGGTAGCTCCTCCCATCAGTGTGTGAATGTTAGTTAGTCCTGATTGACAGGTGGCACCTTGCTTGGTAGCTCCTCCCATCAGTGTATGAATGTTAGTTAGTCCTGATTGACAGGTGGTACCTTACATGGTAGCTCCTCCCATCAGTGTGTGAATGTTAGTTAGTCCTGATTGACAGGTGGCACCTTGCTTGGTAGCTCCTCCCATCAGTGTATGAATGTTAGTTAGTCCTGATTGACAGGTGGTACCTTGCATGGTGGCTCCTCCCATTTATTTTCCCTAAATACAGGAATATTATATTTATATATTATAACTTTCTTCTGTTTGTGATGACACACCAAATATAAAATTAGAAGAGCAGTGACCTAAAGCTCTCTCTCTCTCTCTCTCTCTCTCTCTCTCTCTCTCTCTCTCTCTCTCTCTCTCTCTCTCTCTCTCTCTCTCTCTCTCTCTCTCTCTCTCTCTCTCTCTCTCTCTCTCTCTCTCTCTCTCTCTCTCTCTCTCTCTCTCTCTCTCTCTCTCTCTCTCTCTCTCTCTCTCTCTCTCTCTCTCTCTCTCTCTGCGCACGCCGCTCTGAGAAGTGAGAGTTGATGTGAAGCCTTCCGGTCGCTCCTCTGATCGCTGTGAGGTTGTGACTCCACAGAGAAGGAGACGGGAAGGAGAGAGGATACAGGATACAGGGAAGGAAGAGTTCAAGGATACAGAGGAATCCAGCTGAGAGGAGGACAGCAGGAGGTCGGCATGCAACATGAGTAACGGCAGCCACGGAGTCGGGGGGCTCCGACCCCTCTGGAATGTCAACGGTAAGTGAGGCTCCATCATTTGACTCGTTCGACGCGGGTTCGATTCCCGACCACAACGATTTGATTTATGTTCAAAAGATCTATAAAGAAGAAATAGTGATGAATAAAAACAAGTTTCTGTTTATGAAGTTATTGAAATAAAGGTCCAAGATGAGGAGTAGACAGTGTAGTTTGAATGAGAAGTGATGATTTGATATCTGATCAATAATCATCTTCTTCTTCTTGACCAAATCCAAACAAAGAGGAGGAAGAGTGAAGAAGAGGAGGAAGACCAACAGAATCAGGCTTCTCCTCCTTTCACCATGTTCATCTCTTCTTCCTCTTTTATGTCGAACTGGAATACGAACGCACTGAAACAGAAGTATGAGTATAAAATGACAACGCAGCATAATTAAATATGTAGAAATAGTGACACTCACTTCTGGTGTTTTTTGCTGAGGTTGGAATGTCATCTTATATATTACACTGCATGATAGCATGTTAAATATTATAATGCGGTTCATCTCAATACAAGAACGAGGAATGTATTGCGGTGTTTATGTTTCATAGTGTGAGATTATTATGTCATCTTATCCTCTGGTTACCTGAACAGAGTTCCTCCTGTTACAGAATGACTGACAGCTCTGAGTTCACCACAGGGGGTTGATGTTCTCCTACTCCATTTCCTCTGCTTCCTATGTCCTCCTCTGTCTCCTCCTCTATAAAGCATGTTGAACATGTGTGTATGAGAACATGTGTGTTTGGGAACATGTGTGTATGGGAACATGTGTGTATGAGAACATGTGTGTATGGGAACATGTGTGTATGAGAACATGTGTGTATGGGAACATGTGTGTATGAGAACATGTGTGTATGGGAACATGTGTGTATGGGAACATGTGTGTATGAGAACATGTGTGTTTGGGAACATGTGTGTATGAGAACATGTGTGTATGAGAACATGTGTGTATGAGAACATGTGTGTATGGGAACATGTGTGTATGGGAACATGTGTGTATGAGAACATGTGTGTATGAGAACATGTGTGTATGGGAACATGTGTGTATGGGAACATGTGTGTATGAGAAAATGTGTGTATGGGAACATGTGTGTATGGGAACATGTGTGTATGAGAACATGTGTGTATGGGAACATGTGTGTATGAGAACATGTGTGTTTGGGAACATGTGTGTATGGGAACATGTGTGTATGGGAACATGTGTGTATGAGAACATGTGTGTTTGGGAACATGTGTGTATGAGAACATGTGTGTTTGGGAACATGTGTGTATGGGAACATGTGTGTATGGGAACATGTGTGTTTGGGAACATGTGTGTATGGGAACATGTGTGTATGAGAACATGTGTGTTTGGGAACATGTGTGTATGGGAACATGTGTGTATGGGAACATGTGTGTATGAGAACATGTGTGTATGGGAACATGTGTGTATGAGAACATGTGTGTTTGGGAACATGTGTGTTTGGGAACATGTGTGTTTGGGAACATGTGTGTATGAGAACATGTGTGTTTGGGAACATGTGTGTATGAGAACATGTGTGTTTGGGAACATGTGTGTATGGGAACATGTGTGTTTGGGAACATGTGTGTATGAGAACATGTGTGTTTGGGAACATGTGTGTATGAGAACATGTGTGTTTGGGAACATGTGTGTTTGGGAACATGTGTGTTTGGGAACATGTGTGTTTGGGAACATGTGTGTATGAGAACATGTGTGTATGGGAACATGTGTGTATGGGAACATGTGTGTTTGGGAACATGTGTGTTTGGGAACATGTGTGTTTGGGAACATGTGTGTTTGGGAACATGTGTGTATGCAGCCAGCAGTCATCTGATTACATCTCCGTATATTCATCTTTTCAACCCATCAGCCATTTATTACAAATCATTTGTGTTTCATCTCCACCAGCACAACTTCAAAGGATATTTACATCAATTATATAACTTCTCATTTGTTTGCATGTGTAATCTTAAATATGGTAAATAGCATTTTGATGTCAAAGGAGTTCACATCTGAAGGTCTGGTCCAACAGGACACGCCCCCTGCTGGGGGGTAGTGGACCCGATAGAGGGTCCAGCCCCATCCCTGTGAAGAGGAGCATGTGGGTGTAGAATGGCTGTGAAGAGCATGTCTCTGCCTCATGCTGGTCCATTATCGTGGCTCCATACCCGCTGGCTCCACTAGAGGGGGCTGTGTCTTCACTCTGGGCTCGGTCAAAGGACCAGTCTGTATGCGAAGCAATATATATATATATATATATATATATATATATATATATATATATATATATATATATATATATATATATATATATATATATATATATATATATATATATATATATATATATATATATATATATATATCAGCTTTAAGGACTGACATGAGATGGGCTTCTTATTTAGCTCTCAATATTAACTCACGTTTAACTCTTGACCAGAAAGTGGACACAAACATGTCCTCCCGTCAGCCTGGAGGTGGCTCCTGGTCTTCTGAGGAGTGTTAAAGGCAAACAGAATAGTCCTCTTCATCGTCTGTGGATATCAAAAACAAGTCCAGCTGGTTCTACTCAAACAGAACCCTGACCCTTGCTGTAAGGAGTACATCCTCTGAGGAAGATGCTCCGCTCCAGCTTCGGTGGTCAAGTCAAGTCATTTGAACCTAAAGAAGGAACCCGCTGGTTCTAGTTGATTGGACAGCATCCTTTATGAAAGACCATCAGGGCCAGACATAGTAATGGTGCTGAACCGGCTCACTGACGGTCCAGAGTGTGTCTGTGCTCCTCTCTGCCCCCCATGCTCAGTGACCACAGGTCCACCGGGAGGGTCAACAAGGAAGATGCACTGTTCACTCTTTTGTAAATATGTGTTAACTGGAAAGGATCTTATAAAAGGATCTATTGTTGTTGTATTTGCTTCCACTGTACAAGACTATCAAAAGTCTCCCATTTTCTTACTATGCCAAATAACTCCTACAAATCTACAAAGAGAGCCAGAGAGGTATTGGACCTGGTGATGGACCTGGTTCCTTGACCCTCAAGCCGCCGTGGAAGGGGGACCACATGAAGCAGATGGGTCTGGACCCGGAGTCCTGGATGCTGGACCGGGCCCAGTTGGGCTTAAGCTGTTGTCCATTCTCAGAACCAGAACCTTTTATTAACAAGTATGTTTTCACATACAAGGAATTCTTCATGTCGGGTTGCGCAACATTGGACAATAACATTAATCAGCACAGTGCAATAATTAAAACATTAAATGTACAGAAGAATATAAAATAAAGTGCAGACTAACAGCACTTTAAAGTGTAATGTAAGTGTAACTTTAAAGTGACACGTGTATTTAAAGTGAAGAATTAAGAGTATTTAAAGTAATTGAAGAATTAAGTGTATTTAAAGTGAATAATTTTGAGTATTTAAAGTAAGTGAAGAATTAAGTGTATTTAAAGTGAAGAATTAAGAGTATTTAAAGTTAATATTTTAGAGTATTTAAAGTAAGTGAAGAATTAAGTGTATTAAAAGTGAATAATTAAGTGTATTTAAAGTGAAGGGTTAAGTGATGTGCAGGGGAGTGACCGGGTAGGAAATTGTCCTGAGGATGTCCGTCAGTGAGGAGAACATTTGATATTGTTATTGTTCTGAAACGACAGTTCTGGACATCTGATTTGTGTATTTCATGTTGTTTCATATTCAGCTGATTGAGTTACACACAGAGAACATGTAAATATGTAAATGCAAGTACAAAGACTCGTGATCTTCTGCGTCGCTTCACATTTCTGATGAAACATTCATTTTGGTGGGTGATCCTCTGAATCCTCTTACCCACATAATAATAATAATAATCTAATTTATTATAGTCTCTTAGATGCTTTAGATTGAGTTGATACTTGGAGATATTTGGAAAATAAACTAAACTAATTAAATAACTTAAAAACCTTTAACAGCATCAGAAAACATTAGTTTTGTTTAATAAAGTGTCCTGTACCTCAAACCTATGAATCACCCATAGCCGGACATCAGAGTACAGTAGCATTGAACTATTAGGAGCTTTCTGATATTGCAGCTTCCAACAATCTTACATATTTTCCTTGAAGGATGCACATTATTAGTTTGTGTTACAGCCGGTGAATACTGTCAATAAGGACACACACATGGAGACAGGCTCGTCTAGAACTGGTCTACTGGGGGGTATTGCAATTATGAGCAGGTTCAAAACCGGGAAGATAGTCCAGACCGGCAAACAAATATGACACGTTTAATTAAGATTGATGAATACTAAAAGATGGAGTGGAGTGATCACACTGAAAATGAAACATCATTTAACTTTAAAAATGTACGGCCAATTAAACTGTAGTTTCATACACACAAATAATATGATCACGTTTTTATTAGTTTATTGAACTAAATGATTAAGAAGAAGCAGAGTTAATAAGGTGCAATGGAGAGATGTAAATTCATCCATAAGGAGAGAGAGAGAAGAGGAGATAGGTGCTCAGTGTATCCTAAAACATCCCCCAGCAGCCTATAAGCCTATAGCAGCATATCAAGGGGCTGGACCAGGGCAAACCTGATTCAGCCCTAACTATACGGGCTATTAAAGAGGAAAGTCTTAAGTCTATTCTTGAATGAGGTGACTGTGTCTGCCTCCCGGACTGAAAGTGGAAGCTGGTTCCATAAAAGAGGAGCTTGATAACTGAAGGCTCTGGCTCCCATCCTACTTTTTAGGACTCTAGTCATTTAGTGATTCTCCAATGAAAGATTTCCTGCTTTGGTTCATATAATAATTGTTATATAATATTTAATAATTTATATAATACCAAAAGATATTCCATATGTTTTTATAGACAAAAGGAACAATCAATTAAAGAAACAGTCTGCATATGAATTAGTGAGCATAATTGTTTGTGATGTTTGCATTAGACATTCAAAAGAAGTGCAGACTTGTTGTTGTTGTTTGTGTGTGTGTGTGTGTGTGTGTGTGTGTGTGTGTGTGTGTGTGTGTGTGTGTGTGTGTGTGTGTGTGTGTGTGTGTGTGTGTGTGTGTGTGTGTGTGTGTGTGTGTGTTGAAGCCACCACAGTGCCACTAGCCTCCTTTACAACAGACTTCTTCCCGTGATGGCCTAGTTTCAGGATACTGCAGTAGCCATGTTGCATTTACTGTGTGTGTGTGTGTGTCTAAATGTGTGTGTGCGTGTCTAAATGTGTGTGTGTGTGTGTCTAAATGTGTGTGTGTGTGTCTAAATGTTAATGTGTGTGTCTAAATGTGTGTGTGTGTGTGTATAAATGTTTGTGTGTGTGTCTAAATGTGTGTGTGTGTCTAAATGTGTGTGTGTGTGTCTAAATGTTAATGTGTGTGTCTAAATGTGTGTGTGTGTGTGTATAAATGTTTGTGTGTGTGTCTAAATGTGTGTGTGTGTGTCTAAATGTGTGTGTGTGTGTATACATGTTTGTGTGTGTGTCTAAATGTGTGTGTGTGTCTAAATGTGTGTGCGTGTGTCTAAATGTTAATGTGTGTGTCTAAATGTTAATGTGTGTGTCTAAATGTTTGTGTGTGTGTCTAAATGTGTGTGTGTGTGTCTAAATGTGTGTGTGTGTGTCTAAATGTTAATGTGTGTGTCTAAATGTGTGTGTGTGTGTATAAATGTTTGTGTGTGTGTCTAAATGTGTGTGTGTGTGTCTAAATGTGTGTGTGTGTATAAATGTGTGTGTGTGTGTCTAAATGTTAATGTGTGTGTCTAAATGTGTGTGTGTGTGTATAAATGTTTGTGTGTGTGTCTAAATGTGTGTGTGTGTGTCTAAATGTGTGTGTGTGTGTATAAATGTGTGTGTGTGTGTATAAATGTTTGTGTGTGTGTCTAAATGTGTGTGTGTGTCTAAATGTGTGTGTGTGTGTATAAATGTGTGTGTGTGTGTGTGTCTAAATGTTAATGTGTGTGTCTAAATGTTTGTGTGTGTGTCTAAATGTGTGTGTGTGTGTGTGTGTGTGTATAAATGTGTGGATGTGTGTGTGTCTAAATGTTAATGTGTGTGTCTAAATGTGTGTGTGTCTAAATGTTAATGTGTGTGTCTAAATGTTTGTATGTGTCTAAATGTGTGTGGATGTGTGTGTGTCTAAATGTTAATGTGTGTGTCTAAATGTGTGTGTGTGTGTATAAATGTGTGTCTAAATGTGTGTGTGTATGTGTCTAAATGTTAATGTGTGTGTCTAAATGTGTCTGTGTGTGTGTATAAATAAATGTGTGTAAATTCCTCAGTGCATCATGTGGAGTTACATTGATGGACACCTCATTAAAATGGATATGATGGGGCAGGAAAAGAGTATTTCTTAACAAAGGGACTCTTCTGTTATTGCACACACACGCACACACACACTCTGCAACGTTTCTCATGCGCGCTATTGGCTCGTGCTCGCTGTGTTTGTTTTTGAATACCATCTTAACTCACAATATATTGTAGAGCGTATGCTTCCTATATTCCATATTCTGATTTCTGAAACCCGACCTATTTTAGTGGATGTTATGGAACTGCTGCAAAACATAGTGTCTCATTTACTAGATTCAAATGTCCTAATCTCCATGTGGGGAACATTAGATGGTGCTTATTAACCATGTCATATCCAGACGTGTCATATCCAGACTTGTGATATCCAGACGTGTCATATCCAGACGTGTCATATCCAGACGTCTGATATCCAGACGTGTCATATCCAGACGTGTCATATCCAGACGTGTGATATCCAGACGTCTCATATCCAGACGTCTCATATCCAGACGTCTGGATATCAGACGTTTCATATCCAGACGTTTCATATCCAGACGTTTCATATCCAGACGTGTCATATCCAGACGTGTCATATCCAGACGTGTGATATCCAGACTTGTGATATCCAGACGTCTCATATCCAGACGTCTGATATCCAGACGTCTGGATATCAGACGTTTCATATCCAGACGTTTCATATCCAGACGTGTCCAGAGACACATTTACATGTAGAAAACACAAATAAAAGAGGAGATGCCTTTGCAGGGATCCTTGATTACCCCTGAACATCCACACAGCTGGACTCCAGCTGAGCTCATCATGTTTGATATTGCTTTCACCTCGAACATCTTCAGTGCTGTTTGGTAAATCAGAAAGGTCTCTGGGAACCTGTGAAGATATTGTTCTCATAGTTGCTTCACCGTCTGGTTTAACGAGGCGTGAAGAGAACAAAGAGGATTAAGAACTCGGAGCCGAGTATGAATATATGAGTGTTAAACGCAGCATGACAAGTGGAAACGTGTGACTTCATGCAGCAATGTGCATCACGTCACATGCACACAAACATTGCATGCACTAGTTCTCTCTTGCAGAATAACCCTATGTAACTGGTGTTGAGGACTTCTGTACCCCAGTGAGGCCCACAATGGACCAATGGGCAGGCAGGGACTGTGGACTGGGTCCCGTGGGCTGTGGACTGTGGACTGGGTCTTGTGGGTTTGCTCTCGTACACCCTCCCCACCAAACGGGCCCACAGGGGCTTGTTTACTGGGAAACTGCTGGACCAGCTTCCTTCCCTCAGGACCATTTGGGATTTCTTCCTCTTTTTGAGCCTTTTCTCTACGTCTATTTGGACTTCAGCACTGAGGTATAAGGACCAGGGAAGACAGGAAGGATAGAAAGGACAGGAAGGACCAGGAGGACAGGAAGGACCAGGGAGGATAGAAAGGATAGGAAGGACCAGGGAGGACAGGGAGGATAGAAAGGACAGGGAGGATAGAAAGGACAGGAAGGATAGAAAGGACAGGGAGGATAGAAAGGACAGGAAGGACCAGGGAGGATAGAAAGGACAGTGAGGATAGAAAAGACAGGAAGGATAGAAAGGGCAGGAAGGACAGGAAGGATAGAAAGGACAGGGAGGATAGAAAGGACAGTGAGGATAGAAAGGACAGGAAGGATAGAAAGGACCAGGGAGGATAGAAAGGACAGGAAGGACCAGGGAGGATAGAAAGGACAGGAAGGACCAGGGAGGACAGGGAGGATAGAAAGGACAGGGAGGACAGGGAGGATAAAAAGGACAGGAAGGATAGAAAGGACAGGGAGGATAGAAAGGACAGGGAGGATAGAAAGGACAGGAAGGATAGAAAGGACAGGGAGGATAGAAAGGACAGGGAGGATAGAAAGGACCAGGGAGGATAGAAAGGACAGGAAGGACCAGGGAGGATAGAAAGGACAGGAAGGACCAGGGAGGATAGAAAGGACAGGAAGGACCAGGGAGGACAGGGAGGATAGAAAGGACAGGGAGGACAGGGAGGATAAAAAGGACAGGGAGGATAGAAAGGACAGGGAGGATAGAAAGGACAGGGAGGATAGAAAGGACAGGGAGGATAGAAAGGACAGGAAGGATAGAAAGGACAGGGAGGATAGAAAGGACAGGGAGGATAGAAAGGACAGGAAGGATAGAAAGGACAGGGAGGATAGCAAGGACAGGAAGGATAGAAAGGACAGGAAGGATAGAAAGGACAGGGAGGATAGAAAGGACAGTGAGGATAGAAAGGACAGGGAGGATAGAAAGGACAGGCAGGACAGGGAGGATAGAAAGGACAGGCAGGACAGGGAGGATAGAAAGGACAGGGAGGATAGAAAGGACAGGAAGGATAGAAAGGACAGGGAGGATAGAAAGGACAGGGAGGATAGAAAGGACAGGAAGGACAGAAAGGACAGGGAGGACGGGCAGGACAGGGAGGATAGAAAGGACAGGAAGGATAGAAAGGACAGGAAGGATAGAAAGGACAGGAAGGATAGAAAGGACAGGGAGGATAGAAAGGACAGGAAGGATAGAAAGGACAGGAAGGATAGAAAGGACAGGAAGGATAGAAAGGACAGGAAGGATAGAAAGGACAGGGAGGATAGAAAGGACAGGGAGGATAGAAAGGACAGGAAGGATAGAAAGGACAGGCAGGATAGAAAGGACAGGGAGGATAGAAAGGACAGGGAGGATAGAAAGGACAGGAAGGATAGAAAGGATAGAAAGGACAGGAAGGACAGGCAGGACCAGGGAGGACAGAAAGGATAGAAAGGACAGGAAGGACAGGCAGGACCAGGGAGGATAGAAAGGACAGGAAGGATAGAAAGGACTGGGAGGATAGAAAGGACAGGGAGGATAGAAAGGACAGGGAGGATAGAAAGGACAGGAAGGACAGGAAGGATAGAAAGGACAGGGAGGATAGAAAGGACAGGCAGGACCAGGGAGGACAGAAAGGATAGAAAGGACAGGAAGGATAGAAAGGACAGGGAGGATAGAAAGGACAGGAAGGACAGGGAGGATAGAAAGGACAGGGAGGATAGAAAGGACAGGAAGGACATGAAGGATAGAAAGGACAGGGAGGATAGAAAGGACAGGGAGGACAGAAAGGATAGAAAGGACAGGAAGGATAGAAAGGACAGGGAGGATAGAAAGGACAGGAAGGACAGGGAGGATAGAAAGGACAGGAAGGATAGAAAGGACAGGGAGGATAGAAAGGACAGGGAGGATAGAAAGGACAGGGAGGATAGAAAGGACAGGAAGGACATGAAGGATAGAAAGGACAGGAAGGATAGAAAGGACAGGGAGGATAGAAAAGACAGGGAGGATAGAAAAGACAGGAAGGACAGGGAGGATAGAAAGGACAGGAAGGACAGGGAGGATAGAAAGGACAGGGAGGATAGAAAGGACAGGGAGGATAGAAAGGACAGGGAGGATAGAAAGGACAGGAAGGACATGAAGGATAGAAAGGACAGGGAGGATAGAAAGGACAGGAAGGACATGAAGGATAGAAAGGACAGGGAGGATAGAAAGGACAGGGAGGATAGAAAGGACAGGAAGGACAGGGAGGATAGAAAGGACAGAAAGGATAGAAAGGACAGGGAGGATAGAAAGGACAGGGAGGATAGAAAGGACAGGGAGGATAGAAAGGACAGGAAGGACAGGGAGGATAGAAAGGACAGGAAGGATAGAAAGGACAGGCAGGACCAGGGAGGACAGAAAGGATAGAAAGGACAGGAAGGACAGGCAGGACCAGGGAGGATAGAAAGGACAGGAAGGATAGAAAGGACAGAAAGGATAGAAAGGACAGGAAGGACAGGCAGGACCAGGGAGGATAGAAAGGACAGGAAGGATAGAAAGGACAGGGTGGATAGAAAGGACAGGCAGGACAGGGAGGATAGAAAGGACAGGGAGGATAGAAAGGACAGGGAGGACAGGGAGGACAGGGAGGATAGAAAGGACAGGCAGGACCAGGGAGTGTGTGTGTGTGTAAGATGCTGCTGATGAAATCAATGGTAATGTGCCTCTCGTCGGCCTGTGTTGTATATTACATACGGACTCGAAGCCTCGATTTTCGTGTGGATGGGCGTGTCCTTTAATCTGATCAACGAATTTTTGCCAAGAGCCTTTAAAACCTGCGTTACAAAGGGTGGATTATGATGTTTCCTTATGGTCAACATGTGTGTACACAAGACCCATGTAGTCTTGAGACCGCACCATTTCACTACTCTCTCTACTACCGACATTATTATCAGCTGTAAGCACTTTCTTTATTCATCCTGAATTGGACTTTGCATTGGCAAAATATCCTTTTTTTGTAAAGCAGCCAAGGTGTCATCAGCATAATTCCATTTGCTTGCCGTATAATTAAATGATTATCTGCCACTATGATGCTGATAATCTTCTTATCTCTCTTTCTTCCTACAGCATCATCGGTGATCCAATCAGCTGACATGTTGTCCAACACCTCATGCAACATGTCCTCCAATGATTCTACATTCTGCTCTCTTGTGGACGAAGAAGTGGGAGCAGGGAGTTCCTATAAAGCCCTGGAGATGTTTTTTATCGCACTGGTTACTGGATCTTTGAGCTTTGTGACTGTCACAGGGAATATTTTAGTTATGCTTTCCATCAAAGTAAACCGCCACCTACAAACTGTCAATAACTATTTCTTATTTTCATTAGCATGTGCTGACTTGATCATCGGTGCTTTCAGCATGAACTTGTACACAGTCTACATCATTGTTGGGTACTGGCCACTTGGGCCGGTGGTCTGCGACCTGTGGCTAGCTTTAGATTATGTCGTCTCAAACGCCTCAGTGATGAATTTATTGATCATCAGCTTTGATCGCTATTTCTGCGTGACCAAACCCCTCACATATCCGACAAGGAGGACAACTAAGATGGCAGGCCTAATGATCGCAGCAGCATGGATCCTGTCCTTCATCTTGTGGGCTCCTGCCATCTTGTTCTGGCAGTTCATCGTTGGACAGCGAACAGTGCCACCTGGAGAATGTTATATTCAGGTAAAGTCATTCAAAACTGAAGCCAGAAAACTTTCCAAAGCTACTGAAGGTCCAAATCTGGAAATGTGAAGAGCTTCAGAAACAACAGGTGCTCTCAGGCTCATAACATGAAGCTCTCTGCCATCCTCAACGGGTAACCACGGTGCAGTTGTCGATCCCTCCCCAACCCGCCAGGTGCACATCTAACACCGACACATAAGAGGGCCCTTGATTTCAGGGAAGCACTGAGTGACAGAATACATCTATCAGAAGAGCCAATATGTGATGACAGGGGCTCCCAGGAGATTATCCCAGTCCTTCCTTGAGAGCTCAGTGAGACCCAGCCACATATTGTGAGAACCCACAGTAGCTACAGACACCACACGGTGTGCAGCTTTTGCAACTCCATGAATCAAACCATTCATGTGGTTGATGCTACGGCCCCGAATGTCAGTCTGAGAATGCGTGGCGGAGGCATTAGGCTGGACAGATGCCAGTGAAGCGCCCAACACACCCAAGTCTACTAGCAGCTGTTGTGATGCCAGTGCTGTCCAATGTTGGGCAGCACTCAGCAGGTCGGCATGCTGGTTACTTGAACACTGCTCCCTGGGTGGTCTGCCTGGAGGGCATCAAACCTGGCGTGGTGGAAATCCATCCCGGCGATGAGGTTGAGAAATGACGTCACTGATTAGGATCTTGAAGCTCCGTCCGTGGAGATGAGCAGTCCAGTGGCCAAATGCATGCTGGTGACTGGAGGATACAATTACCCATAGAGTCTAGTAGAGTTGAAAAGCACTTACTGGAGTTCATTTCTAAGAATAAACTAGAGCATCGCTCTAATTAGCAGAGGTATGTTTCTGGTGGTGCTATTTAATGTTAGTACTCCGGCATTCATGTAACATATCCAGCAGCAAGTTAAAATGTTTAAAGGCTAGTTGTGGCTGACATGCTTGACCCTGAAGCCCCAACTCTATTTCTACCACTCAAATCCCACTAATGTATGAATATTCATAATAATAATTCACTTTTAGAGCAATAAAAAGACAGCATTGAGTTCAAGAGTTTTGGATTGCATTAGATTGTATATGTGTACCTAATAAACTGGTAACTCAGTGCATGTATGAAATGCATATCTATAAGCCTTCTCTTTGGATCATGGAACGGTTTCTTTCCTTCTTTCTACAGTTCCTTTCGAACCCTGCAGTGACGTTTGGGACAGCGATTGCTGCATTCTATCTTCCGGTCATTATTATGACCGTCCTGTACATCCACATTTCCCTCGCCTCCAGGAGCAGGGTCTCCAAACACAAACCAGAGAAGAAAGAGAAGAAGGGAATAAAGTAAGGAATGATATTAATGGAAGTATACAAGCAACAAATAACTTCATATGAGAAAAAAGCCCAACAAAAGACAACATGGCATGGCAAAATATATAAATGACAATGCACTAACCTTTTCTCAATTAACATTTGTGGCTATGACCACGGATCAATTAGACCAAACAATGACCATCCCAACGGACTTCACCCCAGAACTTTAAATCAACATGTGACAGACCTTAGAAGGCTTGGCTCGCCATAGCTGCAACGCAACAGGATGGAACCGTTAGTCAGGAACCTTCAATTCACTTTATTTTGTTTAGCCCAAAATCACAAACTCCCCTCAGAGGGCTTTACTATCTCTACACATACGACATCCCTGACCTTTGACCTCCCATCGGATCCCTCTCCCCTGCTGGACAGAAGCAATAGATGTCATGTGACCAGATGAACAGCGTTACAACACATTTAATGAATATGACAGAAATGTATGAATAATGAGTAAGATAGGATATTACTTTATTCATCCCAAGCGGGAAATTATATTGATGTTCATTTAAGGAGGATCTTTATTCTACAGTCTTAACAGTAGTAGGCATGGACCGCGATCCATGGGTGTGGCTAACAGGTGAACAGAATAAGCTGATGAGGTGGGTGTGGCTAACAGGTGAACAGAATAAGCTGATGAGGTGGGTGTGGCTAACAGGTGAACAGAATAAGCTGATGAGGTGGGTGTGGCTAACAGGTGAACAGAATAAGCTGATGAGGTGGGTGTGGCTAACAGGTGAACAGAATAAGCTGATGAGGTGGGTGTGACTAACAGGTGAACAGAATAAGCTGATGAGGTGGGTGTGACTAACAGGTGAACAGAATAAGCTGATGAGGTGGGTGTGGCTAACAGGTGAACAGAATAAGCTGATGAGGTGGGTGTGGCTAACAGGTGAACAGAATAAGCTGATGAGGTGGGTGTGGCTAACAGGTGAACAGAATAAGCTGATGAGGTGGGTGTGACTAACAGGTGAACAGAATAAGCTGATGAGGTGGGTGTGACTAACAGGTGAACAGAATAAGCTGATGAGGTGGGTGTGGCTAACAGGTGAACAGAATAAGCTGATGAGGTGGGTGTGGCTAACAGGTGAATAGAATAAGCTGATGAGGTGGGTGTGGCTAACAGGTGAACAGAATAAGCTGATGAGGTGGGTGTGACTAACAGGTGAACAGAATAAGCTGATGAGGTGGGTGTGACTAACAGGTGAACAGAATAAATTGACGAGGTGGGTGTGGCTAACAGGTGAACAGAATAAACTGATGAGGTGGGTGTGGCTAACAGGTGAACAGAATAAACTGATGAGGTGGGTGTGGCTAACAGGTGAACAGAATAAGCTGATGAGGTGGGTGTGACTAACAGGTGAACAGAATAAGCTGACGAGGTGGGTGTGGCTAACAGGTGAACAGAATAAACTGACGAGGTGGGTGTGGCTAACAGGTGACAGAATAAACTGACGAGGTGGGTGTGGCTAACAGGTGAACAGAATAAACTGATGAGGTGGGTGTGGCTAACAGGTGAACAGAATAAATTGGAACTAGTTGCATATCAACCAAGCTATTAACATTAATCACACAATATGTGCACAATTATTGTGTGATTAATGTTAATAGCTTAACCCTAATCCACAAATAGATACAACTATATATGTTGCACACCTGATAGGCAGATATTGTTCTAATGGTGTATTTCTTTCTTCAGAACCCCCAGCTTGATGAAGAGCCACCTGTTAAAGCAGAACAATAACAATGAGACCAGTCCTCAGGCCAGTCCCCGCTCGACTCCCAAACTCAGTCTGGAGTCAACCACCACTGCACTGGAGGCTGTGAAGAATGGTGGAGTGGAGGAACCGAAACCTGATCAGGCTCCAGCACAACCTAGTCCAGGACTCACACAGGTGCTGACTCACACGCCATTAACATCTCCTTTAACATGTATTGTGTGTGTTAGCTGTAGCTAATCTGAAGCGTCATAATGATCCATCCATCCATCCAGGAGGAAAAAGAGAGCTCCAACGATTCGTCCACAGCTTTTATTCCCCCCACGGAGCCAAAGGACAACCCCGACCACAAGGTGACATCTGAGGTTGGTATGCAACAGTTGGATAACTGGTTTTGTTCATGCCATGCTCTTTGGGTTTTTGAAAATTCACAATATCCGCAAAAACCAATACAAATGATTGTACAACCCGCTCCAACACTAAGCCATCTTCTTCTAATAAAGACCGTCTCTTCCTTGTGATAGCAGCTTACGATAAGATAACATATTCCTTTATTAGTCCCGCAGTGGGACATTTACAGGATTACAGCAGCAAACAGGCTAAAGAAACATAGTAAAAATACAAAGTGATGTAAATAACAGTAAAGAATATACAATAACGGAATATTATATATATACACAAACAGAATAACTTAAATATCTGCTTTAGATAAATTAGATACATATTTGATATTAGATAAATATCCTGTTTGTACAAGAAAAAGATAATTATCTAGTTATTAAATATAACGTGTTTTAATCATAAGCAACTTAGGCGTAAAGGCCCAGCACCTTCATCAAGTTCTTAGGCCTCACCCTTGACTCGATTTCATCCATCACTTTGCTTTTCTTGAACCATCTGCTGGCCAACAGATGCACCAAATGGCAGCTGCCAACCCTCCCAGTCCACCTTAATTGTACCATGAGAATAGTTTCAAAGCTTTTAACTAAAGCTCCTGACGGAGCATCCTGGCACCTTTGTTGAAGTATACTTCATACACTCTACAACAGGTCACCGTGGCTATAAAGGTTCCTAACCAAACTTTCTTGGTTTTGTTACAGGCTGCAACAAATCCCATCCCAGCTGCCACAACAACTTCCAATCCCGCCTCGTCCAAGATCAACTCCAACTCGAGGTGGTCTAAGATAAAGATCGTAACGAAGCAGGCCGGGGATGAATGCATCACGGCCATAGAGATTGTCCCCCCTGTCGAGGGAGCCGAGAGGCATTCCATCCCAATCAGCCGTCCTCGAACTGTGGCAAGAAAGTTTGCAAGCATTGCTAGAAGCCAAGTGAAGAGGAAAAGACAGATGGCTGCCAGAGAAAAGAAAGTATGTTAGAGCAACACTGCACGGACATAAGGCCTAAATGGATAAACAATACACGGTGTACTGGCTGCTTGCATATGGCAGATACGAGTGGTTGTTTGCCCTTAAATTCATTGGTTTGTACGGTTGGACATTGTAATTACAAACTGATTTGGTTTTATTCATAAATTATCAGACCAAAGCAACACAAATAACCCACGGACAACATGTTAATATAGCAATGTCCAGTTTCCCTGAAGCCTGTGAAAAAGCAGTCTGAAAAGTATGAGCACACCGTTCCATAATGCAACTTTCATTCTCACTAATTATCCCGACACAGAAGAGAGCAGCATAATTTATTAACAAGCAAAGCTAAAACTGTGTGTTTTGCATGGCAGCATACAATGTGTTGCTGGTTTACACAAGTGTGTGTGTGTGTGTGTGTGTGTGTGTGTGTGTGTGTGTGTGTGTGTGTGTGTGTGTGTGTGTGTGTGTGTGTGTTACAAAGCAGCTGTTGCCGAGTTGCTGTCACTTCGCTTCATTAGTGATCAGAATGACAGATGGCATTGGGAAACATAGCTTTTAAATGAGCATTATCTTCAACCACATGTGTCTGATTTTGGTCCAGCAGACCTCTAAATCACCACAGCCTACGATGGAACCGTTACATCAGCAGTCAGATTGTTTTCTGCATCTTTTTGGTCTGATTTTTTAAATGTTACGTAGATGATAAAATGCAGTCCTTGAGATTTGCTTCACGTGGGAGTTAAAGGACAAGTCTGGGTCAAAGATAACTAGAGATTCTTTACAGTGTTGGATGCCAGGGCAATGCCATCTACAGAAACCACATCACCAGATAATTGATCTCTTAGTCAGTTGATATTCAATAGACAGCAAGTCTGAAACTAATTAATAATGTACTAATGAGTTGTGTTTGGTAAGGCCTATTTCAAACACCACTTACAGAAAAGAAAAGCGTGTAGACTTGAAATCCAAATAAATGTACTGAAACATGTATTTGGTATTCCTTTTTTAAAAGAAGCTCTAAGGATGTGCAGACAGAAACAAGGCAGAAGTTCACCATGCGTCATTGGAGTGAATTTGGCTTTAACGTAGATGGTGTGTAAGAATCAGTATAGATATGACTTTAAAGCATTAATGCAACCAAATATTATGTTGCCAATCAATCATGGTCAAAAAACAGCTGCCGCTCGCTCTGGCTCCCTTTCCATCTTTCCATGTTAGCCTTACTTCTGTCCATAGGGGCCGGGCATCAAACAGCCGGTCGGACCTGAGACATTGCTAGCAGATTACTTTGACAGGAACAGTGAATTTCTACTTGAAATAGTAAAATATCTTCTGCCATGATTACTTCTCTCTAGGATTCTATTGCTTTTCATCTGATAAGCTCATGGATCTTCTTTCCTGAGGTACTTTATTGTGTCAGCAGTAACTGAAGCAATATGCTCACGTTTCATTGTCTCGTATTAATGCAGGTTGTTTTTCTAGTGGCGGTACAATCATGTCCAACCCTAGAAACAACAATACAGGAGCTGCTTCTCTGAGTAATACACCTTCTAACTGGCAGGAAACTATGAAGCTTCAAGTCTAATTACACGTCTTGGACAATAAACACAATTCATGTTCTTAGTGACTGGACTTATGGGCTTCTGTGTTAGAGAACAAGGTTTATAATGAAGTGCCCTTCCATGTTTCACATAGTACTTCAAATTAAAAAGGACCTCAACAGTGCTTTGGCATGTTTGAGCCCAGACATGATTGTACCAATTGTTTTGGATTTCTAAAGCTTTTTCTTCCAATTTCGCCTTTCATCAATCTCAGTTTATTTTAAATATCAACGTGCAGAGTGTTTAAAGGTCTTGAGGTAATGGATCTTTCAGAGTAAACAGCTTAATGTTGTGTTATAATTAGGTGCTTACTTTTCAAACCAGTACACACTCAGGAATAAATCGAGGATTAACGATCTCAAACCAGTTTAAATTCTCACCAAATTGATTTTATACCACATATCATCAGTGTTCTATAACCCTTCTCTCTCTGTTCTTCCCCTCCTCTATAGGTGACCAAGACTATCTTTGCCATCCTGCTGGCTTTCATCATCACATGGACGCCGTATAACGTCATGGTGCTGATCTCCACCTTCTGCCAGTCCTGTGTGCCTGACACTGTGTGGGCGATCGGCTACTGGCTGTGTTACGTCAACTCCACCATCAACCCAGCTTGTTATGCACTGTGCAACGCCACCTTCAAAAAGACATTCAAGAACTTGCTGCTGTGCCAGTATAAAAATATAGGTACAAGATGAGATGGAAGGAGAAGGCTGAGGATGGGCTGGATGGGGAAGGGGTAGACCACTGCAAGAGCATGGGACAGAGGAGCAGAGAGAGGCAATGTTGCTGAGAGGTGAGTGGAGGAGAGCTGAAGAAGCTGGACAGGGGTCCTTCTCAAGAGAAGAGACATCTTCAGGGGATGAACAACGCTAGTTTATTCTGTAAATGAATGCCAGTCATCCCTGTTGGTACGAATAGATTCAGACTGGAGTGTAAACCAGTGATTCTTTGGACTGCCCAGATCCCACAAGATGTAATTAATCACCATGCGGTTATCTGATTTATTTATTCAATTCAGTTTATTTAGTATTGCCCAAAATCACAGATCAGCCTCAGTCCCGGGACCTTACATCGGATCTCAAACAGATGAGTTTCCAATGTACACTGTGTCACCATGGTGATTATATAAGACACTTAAGACATGGCTTTCTGCTGGGTATCTTAAAATATGGATTAAGATTTGCACTCAATTGTAACTAAACATAATTCATGATATTATGCCATATCATAATGCATCAATGTTGTATGCATCTTAACCTAGTAGGTCACAAAGAAATCCCCCCGTGGCTTTTGGTGATCATTTTTATTTAAGTATAGGACAGCTGTCGTCTTCGAAATCAATCAAACTGGTGGTGTGTGTGTGTATATATATATATATATATATATATATATATATATATATATATATATATATATATATATATATATATATATATATATATATATATATATATATATAATCTATCACACACATACAGAGGGAGAGAGACTTCTTTCTCTGCTCAGGTAGACGTTGCTCCTTAGTGTGGCATATGTTGAGGAAAAATCAAATCAAAATGTTTTTGAGGCAGACAGAAGTCAAATTAATGAAATGTATTCCTGCCGCTGGTCGTTATCGGGACGCATCCTGCCGGTGTTTGGTTTTAGAGCAGATGGTTGGTTCAGATTGGCTCCAACATACGGTATCTTTGACAGTCCTCTGCTGTGTCAAAATGTTCCAGAGTTTACTGGACTGGTTGGTTTTGCAATAAGATGAGTTTCTAGCTTCAAATCTGTCAACACAACGTATTGTAGTTGTGTCACCAAATCATCTAAACACACACTCTTTGACACACAAGGAAACATCTTCTCATGGAATGTAGAGGAAGGAAACAAAGCATGGGAGAACATGGAGAGAGGGAAGGATGCTGAAGAGGAAACGACAGAGGGAGAGGGTACGAGGGATTTAGGAAAAAGGAAGGATGAGCTTGTGGAAGGAGAATAGAAGTACATGAATTCCTCATTCAGTCCTGGGCTCCATCCATAATACCTCATGCTGGAGATAAAAACCCAATCATCTAGAATCAGGATATCAGGGGACTATCCATGACGTCAGAACCATCTAGTATGAAGAAAGCCTCAGCTCTTATTAACGTGATGCTATTCTCAAGGAATGTTGTTCCTTTTGAGGAATATTCAGTCACTTCTCCATGAAGAGCAAACATCTTTCATTTCACTTCACTGTCATTGCAGGAGATGCATTAGATTATGTTCCATAATGGCGGTTATGCATTGTTTCATGCTTTCTACAACATTGTGCACAAATAACTTTTTCCATAGTTCTGATCACTACAATGAAGGCCAATTTAATGTTGTTTTCCATTCCCAAAAAATGTGACACATCTACAAGTCTTGTACAGAGTTATTGACGTTAGAGTATTGGCCCTTTTACCTTAAAATCGGATTTCATATTTGACCAGTGGAATATCTTTACGAGGGATTTTAATCGAATCCTTAAAATTAGTCAATAGTGACTCTAGAGCTCTAGAGGAATGCAGCCCTCCACTCGCACAGAGGATGAGGAATAAATACTTTCAATTAATATCACACTTGAAGATCAGCCAATCAGTGCCATGCGTTGGACTAACCTCCCGTCACTGTAGTCCATTGTAGCTGCTGAGGTCCCTCAATCACCCAACATGATGTTCCAAACCCACAGGACAGTTAAAGGCCTTTGGCATCAAATTCATTCTGCTCTGATCTTCATGCCATCGGCAGCCATGTAGTGCATCACAACACTGTTCATTTAGAATATGAATATCATTGTATGACACAAATCTCCCTTCATTGTCACTTGTTGTTCTCAGGAACATTTCAAAAGCTTCTGCAGTATCTCTTCATTAAGAGCACATTTTCACTCAATGGATTTACATTGTTTCTTTTAGCAAATTAAGGAACATTATTATGGAGCATTCATAGCCAAATACAACAAGTGATTACACTGAAATCATAACATGGGACATTTCCAGATAATGAAGACTGAACTCAACGCATGTTCTTAATGTTAGATGTCCTAGTTGTAATGAATGCAGGGTCCTATAGTGATAGTTCAATCAGGAGAGACTTCATTAGAATGAAATGCAGAACATATGAAGAACGTCTGAGAAGGAGGAGGGTCCCAACTGTTTGAGCTGAGATGACAACTGACAGCAGCAGAGAGGAGAAAGTTTAAAGTTGGAGAGCAACGATGTGATCGGCTTAAGGAAGCTGAGCAGAACCTGGTTGGGTCATTTAAAGCCGAGAGTCTTCCTGACTGAGCTCCATTACGACTCCCCAGCTGGCTCTATGAGCCGATCCCTGACCTTCATCTGAACCAGTTGCTTCTTTTCTTTACACCTTTTAAACTTCTTCAAGTCCCATTTAGACTTCAGATTGAATCGTCTGCTCAGTGAAATATGAAAACCGAGGAGAAAGACAGTGCAGGAAGAACTGAGGCCAAGATCACCAACAGACTGCAGAACGGATCGCTGCTCGGTTAGCTGACATACTTCATTGACGTGATTTCACAATAAAAGGATGACGGCAGCGTTTAGGGAAATTGGACTGACTTTCATTTGCTTGATAATATGACACACCCATCAGCAGGAAGACATTGTTCCATCAGTGCTCTCCAAAGCCATGACAGAGTCCTTTAAAATATGACCACAACAGTGATGTGTAGCTAGGGTTAGGGAAAGATTCAGGACCCTTCATCATCAGGGTTCAAGAAGACCTACTATCTTAAGGAATCATCATGGTCCTGGTTCAGAACAACAACATTGGGGATCTGATTTGAAGACACAGACCATCTCCTGACCACAACCCCCGTTTGAGCTCCTGATGGGTCCAGAAGCGTTCTACCACAGAGTATGTCTGGGTCGAGGTGTCTTCAGGTCCATGACTGCTTATCCCTCTGAGCAGAGGAAGTGGAGCGGTGAAGACCCACAGGGAGCATGAAGAGCTTTGATGTTGTGGGCGCACATTAGGAAATTAACAAGTATGATTGAGGTTCCCTCACCTCCTATCACAATGGAACTAATTGCCTCCCACTCTAAAGACAACTCTCCCTGATTGGTTTTCCATCGTACACCTCGACCAGGAGTTCTTGCTCATGGCTGGAACTGCAATACTCTGAGTATTCATCACCTGAATTGCTTTCACTGCACCAACAACTGAACATATTCTTTGATTAGATATTACCAGACAAATCAGTATTGTATTGTATGTCATGCTAAAAGGTCAACATGTGTTCATATTCATCAAAGTTAGTTTTGAAATGCAATTATCTTTCAAAATCACTACAACCATATACTACAGTGGTATCTATATAACATATTTAAAATCATATTCGAGCTACTCGTGGCTAAGGCAGCTGAGGTGCTCATGGCTCCTCTCTGTCTACCTGAGAATACCACTTCATTCAGGCAAAGTTAGAACGTAGCACACAACACCTCAGCTGCGTGAAGTGAAAAGCAGCCACTTTGGATACCATTCGTAGAAATGTACATCCAAAGGTGACCTTGTTTTCTACCTATCGGACGCAGAGGGTGGGACAAAGCGCCCTATTGGCCTCAGAGTGAGGACGGGCTGGATAGATGACCAAAATAAAAACAAAGTGCAAATAAATCAAAAGGACCATTCTGGATGCTTGTTTGCCATGTTTGAAAAGGTATGTTTCAACTTTCCTCCTTTAAAAGTAGAAAAGACTCTAACAATAATACATCCCTGGAGGATGAAGGTGATGAGGCTGGTAAGCCGTCTCCCAGGTCCAGAGGTCCAAACAGTGCACCAGCCCAGCAGGAACCTGGTTCTGAATATGCCCCAGCCCACATCACAAAGGCTTGGACTAGCAAAGCTACCCCAGAGAATATAAAATGATTTAGACAGCATTTACCAAAGGTTGAGCAAGAGAGGGCCCCTGTGGCCCCTGAAGAACCACTGGATCAACACTTGTTCTGAGGATAATTGATTTATCTCCTGATTCAGAAGGTTTTAAAAATAAAAACGGATTATATGTTTACCATAATAGTTTAAAACCACATTATTAAATTGGGGATGAACTGTACTGCCAAACTGAAACCTTCATTTGGCCAAGATATTTAGTTTCATTGGGCAGTTCACTGTGAAACACAATGTAAAAGTACAAGTCAATGTAATGTACAATTCCAAAGTAGTACCTAGTCACTCGCTTAGAGTACGCCACTGTTTGTTCAAATGTCCACTTGAAGCTCATTTCTGTAAATACACACAACACAATAATTATGAATACTAATACTCTATCACATACTGAATCATTCCAAAGAGAGGACACGTGGTCCTTGTGTTCTTTCAAAGTATATGAAATATATTTACCTCCCGATGTACAGAGCATGAATGTTATAGTGATCTAAAGACATTGTGAATTGTAGTCTTATACTTTGTCAGAGTATATTGCTTTTAAAACTTCAGCTCAATGGCTTCAACACAACATGTTGACTATATGTTCTGTCATTAAGAGGACATATTGAGAGCTGGACAGCTGTAATATAAATGTCAAACCCACATATAACGTCTGTGTAATGTTGATAAGCATCTGTATATGTACTGTAAATGCTTTGAATTGAACCTGCTCCTCACCCAGAACTGGGTTCTCCAACAGAAGGAGTCTTTAAAGGGTAAATCAACACTAAATATAGCAGCTGTTTGGGCTTTGCCATTGGATTATGTAATTGGGGGTTCACACAAGACTGGACATTTCCTCCCTTGAGCTCACTTGGGTGTGTCTTTGTCAGTACACAAATAGGCCTAATACCCCCGCTGTAGATCGGAGTCCAGCAACCTGAAGCTGGGCCCTGCTCGGAACCAAGTTCCTGATAATCAGAAACACTGGTGTGTAAAGCATAGTGGAGAACATGGACCATACAGGTTCTTCATGTAGTCAACGCATGCTCTTAGAGGTGTGGAGTTAAACCCTCGGGGTTCTGCAGGACTCTGGTCAACAGGCAACGCCTACAGAGATATCAATGTAAATGCTCTTTCTGAATCACGGTTGGTTTACTCTTTAAAACATCAAGTATATGTATTGGGATCCTTTTCTCTGGCTTCCAGTGTTGGCTTGTGGGAAACCCGTCAGGGGATATTTGTTTTCAGCATAATGCTTCATGGCTGTTTGTACTTTCTCTTATGATTTTCCATGTAAAACTGTATTTGAATAGACGCATCATTTTTAAAGCAACATAGCGCCTCCCCTGGCACAGCACACAGCTATTACTTCTAAAATTAAATGTATTGAAGATATATTCAAACAATTTGTGTTGATACAAAACTGTAATGCTAATAAACACCTATTGTTGACAAGTTGGATAATGTGTGTTGTCTCCAACTACATTTAATGAACTGAAAATGGCCCTCTGGTAGGACCTTCCTCCTGAAATATATATATATATATATATATATATATATATATATATATATATTAATGCTTTGAACCCAAACACGAGGGCGTTACATGTTCCGACGTTTGTGGGATTTCCACAACAAGTATAAAGCAGATAGTGGAAGTTATTTCCACGGAGATAAGCCACGCCCCCTCTCCAGCGCTAATGAAGCAAATAAACCACAAATAGTGGAGTTTTGCTGTGTTCGCTCCACCCTTGTCCCACTGATGGAGATGTGGACGCGTCTCTTCCTGTCGCCAACGATCAGATCTTTAGTTTTGCCGACGTTGAGGTGGTTGACACGGCACCGACGTGACGGGGATCTCATCTGCTTTCTGCAACTGAATGATGGCGTTGTAGCTGTGGGTGGAGGATGTGGTGGTGCCTCTCCACACAGCCTGGGGTCTGAACTGGCACTACATGTCTCAATTGTTACTGGCCTCAAGATTTAAATACAGCAGTCATTTGGAAAGTACTTGTACTTCTCTTTTCTAGTCTTCTGACCACTGAAAGCTCTACCTTTATTCACGGGGTGCAATATCGGTCCTCCATATGTCGTTCATGGGTTCACATTCATCTGTTAATGTTTATGTGTTCATGAATCAATAACGAAAATAAAGATGACACATATTAAACAGCAACACCTGGGCTACAAGAGCATAGAAGCACATTTTCCTCCTGGTAGCATGATGCTACACGCGATTAGCACACCTCTTTGCAAAGCTTACGACCTACAGATTCAAATGCAAATCTCCTCTTAGACAAAGCCTTCAACATAATATCAACCACTCTGAAATATTACTCACTTTTCGATGAAAACGATCTTCCACACGTGATGTTTTGGTCTCTAAATGACCCCAAGCTTCCAAAAATCACAGATGCTCCATTTGGAGATTTGCATAAACTTCTGAACTAAACAAATAAGTAAAATGTTTTACTTCACTTAATCAAACAGTTTAAAGCTTTCAAATGCGTCATTTCAAAAAGATATTCATCCTTTCTTTTTATTATTGTGTGTTTCCATGTGTGTGTCCCCTGATTATTGATTCCATCCACCTGTTCTCCGCCACTGCCTTGCCTCCCATGTGATTGTTCATGCCCTACACCTGTGGTTTCCCCTCTGATAGACACTCCCCTGTTTTCCCCTGTTTTCCCCCGTCGGTGCTGGATCGTCTTCTTGGTAACCTCCGAGTCCCCCGTGTTGGCAGCGCCTTTGACCTTAGTTTTCTAGTTCTTTTTCTGAACTCCTTGTTTTGGCCTATTAAAGGTTGTTTCTGTCGTGTCGCCTGTCGATTCCTCTGCTCCTGAGACCATATTGTTCAAGATAAATGTATTTCTCCTGCTGCTGCATTTGGTCTAATTGCAGCTAAAATAATGATGGAAATTGATTTAGTAATGCCGTTGTTCACAAGCTATGAATGAATCAGCTGATCACTCTTTGGAGCCAAGCTTCTGATGTCATAAATCCTGCAGGCGTTAAACTGAGATTGAATATAAAATGATAAAAGTGAGGAACCACATGGAGGATGCATTCATGAGGGAAGGGGGACTTTAGGATTAACAAACTAATTAAGATCAATGAAATGTATTTGCTCAATTTGTGTAATGTTGTGTTAGTATTATTGTTCAATTCCTTTTTTTCTATTTAAGCATCTGTGTTGGAAACTGCAGATAGCCCCTCCCACTGACACTGTAACCACGGCAACACAGATAGAAACTACACACATCAGTTATTCCACTGTCGATTCCAATGAGGCGGAACACGGAGATCAGAACATCCGAGCTGACCTAGATTGGGAGGAGCACGTTAAGAGTCAGAATCAAATGGACAAAAGTGTCATAGTCAATCAAACAAATACAATATTCACAAATGCTCAGTTGGAAGGAGAGCGTTGGGTGAAGCTCTGGGACCTGGTTTCCACTGAGGAGCATTACAGCGATGCATCTGGCTCGCTCCCAGTAGAAAGCAAACAACAGAATCACGGGTATTTAGCCGTCGCTCACGCTGAGAAGAGAAGAGGCGTTGCCATGGTGACGACGTGATCATTATCATCGTCAGTTGTTATGAGGATGAATAATCATTGCGAGGACTGTGAAATGGTAACTCAGAAACTGTATGAGGCAACCCTCTCACACATATTGTGCCAACAAAACCATATGTGTGTGAACCAGAAGCTTTAATTTGATACACACACTGACACTTTACTGCTGTACATATCAGATTGTAATTTGCATTTATTCATGTATCTCTCATGATCCTAGGAAGGTTGTATACACTCTTCTATTTTCAGCATCGAGGGAGCTCCCAATTGACAATGTATACATATATTGATGTCATTTATCATATTCTAAATGTATTGGCGAGGCAGGTTAAGACACTCTATGCTAATGAGCAGAAAGCAGCAGGTGCTTACATTCAAAAGTATTTATTTTTGTCAATTGTAGCTTAAATATTAAATGAATTACACTAGTCCAATAATTGCTTATTACAGATATCATGTAGGCATATATACACAAGTATTAGCGTGTGCGACTCGGACCCGACGCTCGGCCACAAGTTTGCATACTTGGTTAGTCGAGCAAACCGAGGGAAGTCCCTCAATTCAGTTTATTTTGTATAGCTCAAAATCACAAATTAGCCTCAGAGAGCTTTACAATCTGTACACATACGACATCCCTGACCCAGTTTCAATGAATATGACCCTCTGAGACGTGAAGTCACAACGACTCCGGGGAGGAAGCAGAGTTAATAAGGTGCAATGGAGAGATGTAAATTCATCCATAAGGAGAGAGAGAAGAGGAGAGAGGTGCTCAGTGTATCCTAAAACATCCCAGCAGCCTATAAGCCTATAGCAGCATATCTAGGGGCCTCCTGCCTCCGTGGCCCTGCTGACGCCCCCCAGGCTGTACACAAAGGCTCACGTTCAGGGGGACAAGAACCTCAACCAAGACTTTGAGGTAAGACTACACCCACACAGAGGAGACGCTGAGCACCCAGTCTCTCTGGTGCCGGGGTCTCACTCCACCTTGCACTGTGCAACAAACTGAATGTAATGAGTAGCTCCCTGAAGCTAAACGTAGACCTGATGCAGCACTCAGGACCGACTTTCTCCTTTGCTCCCATTTCTTACATTGAAACAAGTACATTGTGTTGATGAATAGCGCTGTCAGAATTGCTGCGTTTGAGAGGAGAGAGGTCTGTATTTAAAGATTCTCTATATGAAATTCAGTTCATTAATGTATCATATATATTGTGTAGTAATGTCTCCCTGAGAAGAGAAAGAAGTTTCTCTCTCTCATTGATTTGTGATATTGGGCTATATAAGTAAAATGGACTTGGACTGATGGTGATGCTCTGGTGTCAAGCCTCCTGATTTGGCTCATGTGCACACACACACTTACACACACCTCTTTGATGTAGGTTAGAGAAGAAAGCCTCCATCAATAAATAAACAGCTCCCTGCAGCAAGATGTCTGCCGTCTTCATCTCATCCACAGAGTTTATCCGGATGTTTGTGAAGTCTTTAGATCTCTGTTGTTATGTTATGTACACTTATACTTTTGATTTGTTACTATTTGCTCCTGAACTTCTAATGTTAGCGTTTGTCTTACATGCATGTATTATGAAATACCTTTTTATTTTAACTGGTCACTACAATTACACTCGACACAGCGGTTCATGAAATAGTCACAACATGCAACACATCTTTTGTGTGCATTACTGTTACAGTACGCGACATGACAAAACAGAACCCCTCCAGGAAGGCGTCCCTTTACAACCAGTCCAGTGTTTGTTGGACCCATTGGTACGCAGCTTCTTCCAGTGTCTTCTTAAGTTATGGAAGTTATGTAGGTTCATAAGAGGCTTTGCATGAAGCCACCATGAAGACTGAGTGTTGGGCCATGCCAAGAAAGTTACACACAATTAGCCAAGCTCCCATGTAATTGATCAATGATTAAACAAAACGATGTTTAATGAGAGGAAAATATCATATTATTTGAGAAAAGAATGTCCAATCCCTTATATGCTGCAGAGATAAGTAGGTTCAATCTCCATATGACCAAATGTTAATTCCTAAAATTTGTGAACTGTAAAAAAAGAACTTACTGATGAAGGAAAGAAAAAGCCGTAGGAACTAAGGAGGAAATGAGAAACGTACAAAGGAAGATCAAAACCAAAATCAAGGAATGCGAGACAGCCCACAGGGATGAGATGCCTGCCAGGGTTCACAGACTATTTCAGGAAAGAAACCCAAAGGACAATTTATCTCATTTACTAACGAGCAGGACCTTGTCAATGATTTAAAAAAGCTTTTGTAGTCGATTCCACACCAAGACTTCAGATGAGAGTAACGGTGCATTTCCTCTGCTCAGCACAGAGGGTTCTGCCACAAACTCTGAACCGGACTCGGCAATCAAGTGTTCAACCCTTGCAGACAATTACGGGTTTATTGATCATGACATAACATGGAGACAACACATTGATTATATTTATGGTAAAATATCAAAGTCAATAGCAATACTGTATAAATGTAGAGATGCACTAACTTTTAAGGACTTGCATATAATGTATTGCTCACTTATACTTCCATAAATATCTTATTGTGTGAAGGTGTGGGGGGCAACCTATGAAAAATTAATGAATTCAACAGTCTTGTTACAAAAATGAGCGATACGCATCATGAATAAGGCTGGTTACTATGGTTACTATGAGCAAATTCATTGTTTGTCAGACCTCATGTTATGAAATGTAATAATTCGGTATATTAAAAAATAATGCAGACAATGTACAGAGCTAAAGCAAAGTCACTGCCAGAGTGTGTACATGTACAAAGGTTGTTTAAGTGTAAATATGATTTGAGAGATGTTTGTAAGTTTACTGTACAAAAAGCTAGAAAAGAGATTAAAAGATGTATCCCTAATGTAGGAGTTCAATTATGGAACAACGCTAACATGAATGTAAGAATGGTCAACTCATTTTGGGTTTTCAAAAGGATTGTTTATAAATCTATCTTTGAGGGTTACAAGTGTGAATGAAATATATATATTTTTCTTATACTGTATATCTAATTATCTTGAGGGTTACTTAATTGATAAGAATTTCTGCCTATACCTTTTCCGTCATATTGTTTACTAGATTGTACACAGGCTTTGCTACTTGTATTGTATGTGCTGAATAAAACACACTACAACTACTGAGGTGAAAGAATTTCAGGTACCGCACTAAGTTGGTTCAAATCCTATTTATCAGATCGATCTCAGTTTGTATTTGTAAACGATGAAGCCTCAATGACCACCAACGTTAATCACGGAGTTCCACAAGGTTCTGTGCTTGGACCAATTTTATTAACCTTATATATGCTTCCTTTGGGCAATATTATCAGGAAACACTGCATAAACTTTCATTGCTATGCAGACGATACTCAATTATATCTATCGATCAAACCAGAGGAGACCAACCAGTTCGCTAAAATTCAAGAATGTCTCAAAGACATAAAAACATGGATGACCTGCAACTTCCTGATGTTAAACTCAGACAAAACTGAAGTTATTTTACTGGGCCCTGAACACCTCAGAGATCAATTATTAGTAAAGAGTCAAGCAGGCACAGACAGACAGACGGGTGGCGTTCCTGCTCCTCGTGGGGAGGAGCCTCCGGGCCTCCAGCCTGGTCCAGCAGCACAGACAGTCGAGATGTGACACACCAAGTAGAGTAAGACCTTTATTCTTCTTGTTTGCACAGACAGTGTTTTCTCGCTGTAACTCAGACATCCGGGTGAGTTATGGATTATTCTTTTCCCTGGATGGGTGCGTCAGATGTTTGCTGTCATTGTCCCATCACGCTGTTCCTATAGATTGGACCAAATGAGAACCTATTCTTCAGCCATACAAGCGCCCCTGTGTCCAGGTTCTAACCACAATAGAGCTGCTTCAAAGCAGTGTTTGGGTGGTCCAGCTGAGGACCTGGTCATGAAACACAAAGCTTTTCATCAAAATTAATACTGGCCTGTTATCTCTTATTGAACTTCACTCATTTATTATTAATTATATCAAAACAATGGGCTGCACGGTGGTGTAGTGGCTAGCACAGTCGCCTCACAGCAAGAGGGCCGCGGGTTCGATTCCCGGTCGGAGCGGTCCTTCTGTGTGGAGTTTGCATGTTCTCCCCGTGGCAGCGTGGGTTCTCTCCGGGCTCTCCGGCTTCCTCCCACAGTCCAAAGACATGCTGCAGGTTAATTGATCTCTAAATGTCCCATAGGTGTGAATGTGAGAGTGAATGGTTGTATGTCCCTACATGTGCCCTCGATGGACTGGCGGCCTGTCCAGGGTGTCCCCTGCCTTCGCCCTATGTCAGCTGGGATAGGCTCCAGCGCCCCGCGACCCTAATGAGGATAAGCGGTATTGAAAATGGATGGATGGATGGATATATCAAAACAAAAACGTTTCAAAAATCTGTTCTAAACCAAAAATATATGTTTTTAAGTCTGCGTGTCAATAAGCAATTTCAATGCTACTCTCCCTAAGGGTCTGTTATGTTAGAGTTGGTATTGGGGCCCCTGGCCCGAAGTTATTTAAAATAATTTGGGGGTGTATTTGGCCAGTCACCGTACTGGACTGTCTAAAAGACAGCCTGAGGTCCATAACAGATCAATCATGTTCAGAAGAGGAAAGAGAAGATACATACATTATGATTACAGGTCTAGAAAAGTCTATAACATTTATGAAAAAGACACAATGTCACACCATGTTGTGGACATTTAATAAACAAAAGAAAAGTGGAAATAATACTGTTTCAGCAAACCTTCTACAGGAGAAAGGGAATATTCCTGAGTGGGAGGACCGAGGTAAACGAGGGAAAGCTGAACAGAAACCGTTAAAAGTGAAATGTATAGCGGACAAATGTATGAACTCATATTAAAAAAGCACTATCTCCACGTAAACGTGGTGGTTAGAATTATTGTAACGGATGGTGTGGTGGAAATGGATCCTATGTTCTTCTAAATTTAACTGGGCCCCTGAACTCTGAAAGCAGAGTAACACTCTGCGTTATACAGAGCCCTCTTCAATGTCCCAGTTCTGGTCCACGAGCCAGAGCTTGCATTACCCCACAAGAGAGCTTATAGTACCATATTACCCCACTAGAGAGTTTATAGTACCATATTACCCCACAAGAGAGCTCATAGCACCATATTACCCCACAAGAGAGCTTATAGTACCATATTACCCCACAAGAGAGCTTATAGTACCATATTACCCACTAGAGAGCTTATAGTATCATATTACCCACTAAAGAGCTCATAGTATCATATTACCCCACAAGAGAGCTTATAGTACCATATTACCCCACAAGAGAGTTTATAGTACCATATTACCCACTAAAGAGCTTATAGTACCATATTACCCCACAAGAGAGTTTATAGTACCATATTACCCCACAAGAGAGTTTATAGTACCATATTACCCACTAAAGAGCTTATAGTACCATATTACCCCACAAGAGAGTTTATAGTACCATATTACCCACTAAAGAGCTTATAGTATCATATTACCCCACAAGAGAGCTTATAGTACCATATTACCCCACAAGAGAGTTTATAGTACCATATTACCCACTAAAGAGCTTATAGTACCATATTACCCCACAAGAGAGTTTATAGTACCATATTACCCACTAAAGAGTTTATAGTACCATATTACCCCACAAGAGAGCTTATAGTACCATATTACCCCACAAGAGAGCTTATAGTATCATATTACCCCACAAGAGAGCTTATAGTACCATATTACCCACTAGAGAGCTCATAGTATCATATTACCCCACAAGAGAGCTTATAGTACCATATTACCCACTAGAGAGCTCATAGTATCATATTACCCCACAAGAGAGTTTATAGTACCATATTACCCACTAGAGAGCTCATAGTATCATATTACCCCACAAGAGAGCTTATAGTACCATATTACCCCACAAGAGAGCTTATAGTACCATATTACCCACTAAAGAGCTTATAGTACCATATTACCCCACAAGAGAGCTTATAGTACCATATTACCCCACTAGAGAGCTTATAGTACCATATTACCCCACAAGAGAGCTCATAGTATCATATTACCCCACAAGAGAGCTTATAGTACCATATTACCCCACAAGAGAGCTTATAGTACCATATTACCCCACAAGAGAGTTTATAGTACCATATTACCCACTAAAGAGCTTATAGTACCATATTACCCCACAAGAGAGTTTATAGTACCATATTACCCACTAAAGAGCTTATAGTACCATATTACCCCACAAGAGAGCTTATAGTACCATATTACCCACTAGAGAGCTCATAGTATCATATTACCCCACAAGAGAGCTTATAGTACCATATTACCCCACAAGAGAGCTTATAGTACCATATTACCCACTAAAGAGCTTATAGTACCATATTACCCCACAAGAGAGCTTATAGTACCATATTACCCCACTAGAGAGCTTATAGTACCATATTACCCCACAAGAGAGCTCATAGTATCATATTACCCCACAAGAGAGCTCATAGTACCATATTACCCCACTAGAGAGCTCATAGTACCATATTACCCCACTAGAGAGCTCATAGCACCATATTACCCTACTAGAGAGCTTATAGTACCATATTACCCCACTAGAGAGCTTATAGTAGAGAGCTCATAGCACCATATTACCCTACTAGAGAGCTTATAGTACCATATTACCCCACTAGAGAGCTTATAGTAGAGAGCTCATAGCACCATATTACCCCACTAGAGAGCTTATAGTACCATATTACCCCACTAGAGAGCTTATAGTACCATATTACCCACTATAGAGCTCATAGTAGAGAGCTCATAGCACCATATTACCACACTAGAGAGCTCATAGTAGAGAGCTCATAGCACCATATTACCCCACTAGAGAGCTTATAGTATCATATTACCCCACTAGAGAGCTTATAGTACCATATTACCCCACTAGAGAGCTCATAGTACCATATTACCCACTAGAGAGCTTATAGTACCATATTACCCCACTAGAGAGCTTATAGTACCATATTACCCACTAGAGAGCTTATAGTACCATATTACCCACTAGAGAGCTTATAGTACCATATTACCCACTAGAGAGCTTATAGTACCATATTACCCCACTAGAGAGCTCATAGTACCATATTACCCACTAGAGAGCTTATAGTACCATATTACCCACTAGAGAGCTTATAGTACCATATTACCCACTAGAGAGCTTATAGTACCATATTACCCCACTAGAGAGCTCATAGTACCATATTACCCACTAGAGAGCTTATAGTACCATATTACCCACTAGAGAGCTTATAGTACCATATTACCCACTAGAGAGCTTATAGTACCATATTACCCACTAGAGAGCTTATAGTACCATATTACCCCACTAGAGAGCTTATAGTACCATATTACCCACTAGAGAGCTTATAGTACCATATTACCCCACTAGAGAGCTTATAGTACCATATTACCCACTAGAGAGCTTATAGTACCATATTACCCACTAGAGAGCTTATAGTACCATATTACCCCACTAGAGAGCTTATAGTACCATATTACCCACTAGAGAGCTTATAGTACCATATTACCCCACTAGAGAGCTTATAGTACCATATTACCCACTAGAGAGCTTATAGTACCATATTACCCACTAGAGAGCTTATAGTACCATATTACCCCACTAGAGAGCTTATAGTACCATATTACCCACTAGAGAGCTTATAGTACCATATTACCCCACTAGACAACTGCGTTCACTGAATGCAGGGCTACTTGTGGCTCCAGAAAGTAACAGGGAACCAGAGCCTTCAGCTACCAAGCTGTGGAACCAGCTTCCAATTTTGATATTTATTTTATTATATCTCACACACAAAAACAAAGCAAGTAAGCGTAATGTTAAAATATTCTTTCTGATGGTGCACTGCTTAGACTTGAGGGTTTGAAGTGAACCGATCCTGGAGCTCTGTGAGGAGCATAGTTGAAAGTCTGAGCTGTTAGAAATCGTTGTTCATTGACGCCTCATTGCTCTCTTCTGCCTGCTGAATGTGCTTCCTGTGGCTGCTGGGGTTAGTTGGCATTAGTATTACTGTAAGCTGCTTTCAACAGCGGCCTTATTCCATGGAGGGGCCACGTTGCATTAATAACAAGTTTGGGATACTATGTTTTGAATCTTTTGCACATTTTGCTACATGCTGCATCTTCACATGTCTTCTCCTTGGGAATAATGGAATATTATACCAATGGACCTATAAGTAGTAGTGTGCAACATAACATTTAAATCAATGCCCTCCGCTCCACTGTGTATCGCAGCTAATCCTAAATTCATCTGTCGGACAGATATTGCCTGTTAATATCTGTGTACAGACGTTCATTGAGATTTGGGCTTCATATAGCAGCAACATATATTGTATTGTAACAAATATAGAAAGAGAGGAGAGAGCAGACACGACAGGGAGAGAAAGAGAGAAGCCTACCTTTCTTGTTCTTCCCTCCAGCTACACTTTTGACCGTGATGAGAGTGACGACCAGCAGCCCTCATCCTGAAAGCAGAGCACAGGGAACATGAACATTCAAAAGGGTTGACCCTCACCTCTGGTTATTTCATGTGAAATCATTATCTGGTCCTCTCAGCACACCATCACCACTCATAACAAGCCGACAGGGGACTTCTGAACATTGGCTGTCTTTATATGAGAAAACAAGCACATCAATTGTTTAATGCATCCTAAATATGAAGGGAACATGTTACACACAGCACACATCAGCTACTGGTTATGTTCTTATACAGACATTACAACCCATTTACCAAAATAAGATGTTGGCGTTGAAAACAGCTTTATTTAGACATTAGATAAGAGGACCAGCAGAAGATGGATGCTTTTCACATTGCTTTCAATCCTGGAAAGTCTTAAATCTTCCAGTGAGGACTTCAAGCTTGTCTTCATTAACTACATCCAGCTTTGCCTCAGAAGCACGGACGTCCCCGACTCACCCCACAGGTGATCTGATCGTACGCTACATTTCTTTTCTTTCTTCATTATTTCACTATTTACATGAGAGATACTTTACTTATTCATAAAGCATTTGAACAAAAATGAAATATAGACTAAAGAGATTTAAATAGAAAAACACTCATCTGCCACAAGGTGTGTTGAGGAGCTTTCAACCACATCTTGTGGTTCTCCTCATGGAGAACATGACGGCTGAGCAAAACTACTTCCAAGGTCCAAAACCTTAGAGGTCAATACAATGTGTACGTCACGTTACAATAAAAAATATCATTCCAAACCACTGAAAATCTCGTAATTAATTCCGTAAAACAAAGAGCCAACTAAGCTGCTGGAGCATTGCAGTGGATGTCTCACACAGCAGCCAGGATGCAACTCTGCACTGCTGCTCTAATAACCTGCAGGGATGGAGCTGGAAAGCAGCGCAGCACTTCCTGAGGAAACCACTCCTGGGAATAACAACATATTCCTGGGAATAAAGACCTCGGTCAACCACAGCCTCATTTCTGTGTAATCAGATGCTGAAGAGAAGTTTTTTTTAATGATGTTGCTGATTATAATACAGTAAGACAACTGTGATATGATGACACAACTTGAGGAATAGCATTTACTTCTGAACAAGTTGATGCAACCACGTTGACACGATCAAGTTGACGCGATCAAGTTGACGCGATCAAGTTGACGCGATCAAGTTGACGCGATCAAGTTGACGCAACCTCGTTGACGCGTCAACGCTCGTTGTCCAACAGGCTGTATTAACCCGAAACTGTGTCTGACAAGTCTACATCAAAAGCCCCACGAGGCTGAGGCGAGCTCAAAAGAACAGAGAAAACCAGAAGAGACCAGAAAGAAAGCACGACCTCTGACCCATGTCCCATGACCTATGATCCATGACCCATGTCCTATGTCCTATGACCTCTGACCCATGTCCCATGACCTATGATCCATGACCCATGTCCTATGTCCTATGACCTCTGACCCATGTCCCATGACCTATGATCCATGACCCATGTCCTATGTCCTATGACCTCTGACCCATGTCCCATGTCCTATGATCCATGTCCCATGTCCTATGACCTATGATCCATGTCCCATGTCCCATGACCTATGATCCATGTCCCATGTCCCATGACCTATGATCCATGTCCCATGTCCTATGATCCATGTCCCATGACCTATGATCCATGTCCCATGACCTATGATCCATGTCCCATGACCTATGATCCATGTCCCATGTCCTATGTCCTATGACCTCTGATCCATGTCCCATGTCCTATGATCCATGTCCCATGTCCTATGACCTATGATCCATGTCCCATGTCCCATGACCTATGATCCATGTCCCATGTCCTATGATCCATGTCCCATGTCCTATGACCTATGATCCATGTCCCATGACCTATGACCTATGATCCATGTCCTATGTCCTATGACCTCTGATCCATGTCCCATGACCTATGATCCATGTCCCATGTCCTATGACCTATGATCCATGTCCCATGACCTATGACCTCTGATCCATGTCCCATGTCCTATGATCCATGTCCCATGTCCTATGACCTATGATCCATGTCCCATGTCCCATGACCTATGATCCATGTCCCATGTCCTATGATCCATGTCCCATGTCCTATGACCTATGATCCATGTCCCATGTCCCATGACCTATGATCCATGTCCCATGTCCTATGATCCATGTCCCATGTCCTATGACCTATGATCCATGTCCCATGACCTATGACCTATGATCCATGTCCTATGTCCTATGACCTCTGATCCATGTCCCATGTCCTATGATCCATGTCCCATGTCCTATGACCTATGATCCATGTCCCATGTCCCATGACCTATGATCCATGTCCCATGTCCTATGATCCATGTCCCATGTCCTATGACCTATGATCCATGTCCCATGTCCCATGACCTATGATCCATGTCCCATGACCTATGATCCATGTCCCATGTCCTATGACCTATGACCCATGTCCTATGACCTCTGACCCATGACCCATGTCCCATGTCCCATGTCCTATGATCCATGTCCCATGTCCTATGACCTCTGACCCATGTCCCATGTCCCATGTCCTATGACCTATGATCCATGTCCCATGACCTCTGACCCATGACCCATGTCCCATGTCCTATGACCTATGATCCATGTCCCATGTCCTATGTCCCATGACCTCTGACCCATGACCCATGTCCCATGTCCCATGACCTATGATCCATGTCCCATGTCCTATGACCTCTGACCCATGACCCATGTCCCATGTCCCATGACCTATGATCCATGTCCCATGTCCCATGACCTATGATCCATGTCCCATGTCCCATGACCTATGATCAATGTCCCATGTCCTATGACCTATGTCCCATGACCTATGATCAATGTCCCATGTCCCATGTCCTATGACCTATGATCCATGTCCCATGTCCCATGTCCTATGACCTATGATCCATGTCCCATGTCCCATGACCTATCATCAATGTCCCATGTCCTATGACCTATGTCCCATGACCTATGATCCATGTCCCATGACCTATGATCAATGTCCCATGTCCTATGACCTATGTCCCATGACCTATGATCCATGTCCCATGACCTATGACCTATGACCCATGTCCCATGACCTATGACCAATGTCCCATGTCCTATGACCTATGATCCATGTCCCATGTCCCATGACCTATGTCCCATGACCCATGACTTATGACCCATGTCCCATGACCTATGTCCCATGACCTATGTCCCATGACCCATGACCTATGTCCCATGACCTATGACCTATGATCCATGTCCCATGACCTATGTCCCATGACCTATGACCTATGATCCATGTCCCATGTCCCATGACCTATGACCTATGATCCATGTCCCATGTCCCATGACCTATGTCCCATGACCTATGACCTATGATCCATGTCCCATGACCTATGTCCCATGACCCATGACCTATGATCCATGTCCCATGACCTATGGTGCAACAGAGAGGACGAGTTCAGGAGGCGGTCTGTGTACGTCATTGAAGGATTCTGTGAAGACAAATGAGAGAGAGCCCTTCAGTCCATTATCTGATTGTTTGTGAAGCCAGTGACCATGAAAACACACACACACACACACACACACACACACACACACACACACACACACACACACACACACACACACACACGGCAGGTTCATGTGTGTAAGTGTGCTTCTGCAACATAACAAAAAACCATCAGTAGATCATATCTCCTTTCTATAGGATTTGATATGTGCTCATTCTGCATATTTCACATACTTGTTCATAAAAATTACAGTGAACTACCATACCAGATATTAAAGCAGACTGAATATCCGTATTAAAGATATTAAAGCAGACTGAATATCCATATTAAAGATATTAAAGCAGACTGAATATCTGTATTAAAGATATTAAAGCAGACTGAATATCCATATTAAAGATATTAAAGCAGACTGAATATCTGTATTAAAGATATTAAAGCAGACTGAATATCCATATTAAAGATATTAAAGCAGACTGAATATCTGTATTAAAGATATTAAAGCAGACTGAATATCTGTATTAAAGATATTAAAGCAGACTGAATATCTGTATTAAAGATATTAAAGCAGACTGAATATCCGTATTAAAGATATTAAAGCAGACTGAATATCCATATTAAAGATATTAAAGCAGACTGAATATCTGTATTAAAGATATTAAAGCAGACTGAATATCCGTATTAAAGATATTAAAGCAGACTGAATATCCGTATTAAAGATATTAAAGCAGACTGAATATCTGTATTAAAGATATTAAAGCAGACTGAATATCCATATTAAAGATATTAAAGCAGACTGAATATCCGTATTAAAGATATTAAAGCAGACTGAATATCTGTATTAAAGATATTAAAGCAGACTGAATATCCATATTAAAGATATTAAAGCAGACTGAATATCTGTATTAAAGATATTAAAGCAGACTGAATATCTGTATTAAAGATATTAAAGCAGACTGAATATCCGTATTAAAGATATTAAAGCAGACTGAATATCTGTATTAAAGATATTAAAGCAGACTGAATATCCATATTAAAGATATTAAAGCAGACTGAATATCTGTATTAAAGATATTAAAGCAGACTGAATATCTGTATTAAAGATATTAAAGCAGACTGAATATCCATATTAAAGATATTAAAGCAGACTGAATATCTGTATTAAAGATATTAAAGCAGACTGAATATCCGTATTAAAGATATTAAAGCAGACTGAATATCTGTATTAAAGATATTAAAGCAGACTGAATATCCATATTAAAGATATTAAAGCAGACTGAATATCTGTATTAAAGATATTAAAGCAGACTGAATATCTGTATTAAAGATATTAAAGCAGACTGAATATCCGTATTAAAGATATTAAAGCAGACTGAATATCTGTATTAAAGATATTAAAGCAGACTGAGAATATCCGTATTAAAGATATTAAAGCAGACTGAATATCCGTATTAAAGATATTAAAGCAGACTGAATATCCGTATTAAAGATATTAAAGCAGACTGAATATCCGTATTAAAGATATTAAAGCAGACTGAATATTTAAAGATATTAAAGCAGACCAGGGTTTGATATTGGGGTCATGAGGTCACATCCTATGAACTGTGTGGACCCTGGTTCCGCCAGAACAGGGATGTTTAATGCAGAGGACCGTTAGCAGGATCTATTTGCATATTAATGCATATTATACATCATGTTTATATCCAGTTAACTCAACCACACACATCCTGTTTGACTCTAGATATGATAGTAACTCTACGTATTTAATGGCTCAGTGAATTACTTGAGCTGTGAAGGGTCATAGAAGCATGTTGCACCCTCAGATGGTTGTGAAGATCAATGTTCTGTCGTCACTGTGTGGATGTGCTCCACTTGCTCTCTTCTCTCTGCTCTGATTCCTTCCGTCAGCGCCTCGAGGTCCACGAGACAGAAAGCACACAGAGTGCGTCCTGAAAGCACGTCGGGCGTCCTCGTGGACATGAAAGTAGACAAAGAAATGTTTCTCCAGGGTCGACATGGAATGAGTGTGTCGAGAGACCAGAGGGGAAGAAATGCTTTTCTTCTTCTTCTTCTTCTTCTTCAGTGTCGTCGTGACAGACCTAGACAATATTCTTTCACTCTGTCAGTTACATCACACATATCATGGCACACTGCAAAGAGAGCTCAGTGGATGGAAGGAAGCCCAGGACGGTCCAGAATGGGACAAGGCCAAGCTTCCATGAGACTCGGGATGAAGCCCTGCCTTACGGTACGTACCCAGGAAGCAGCCACGTGTGGACTGGAAGTCCCACGTGACGAGAGTCGCATCCCGCCTACTCGGCTTTTAAGTTACCAAACCAACGGGTTGTGTGGCGAGGGCTTGGAAGTAGCTCAAAGCAGCGTGCGGGTTGACTGCCTCATCACGCGTTCCCCTCAGGGCTCGCCGTAGCTGTACACTCTCAGTACTACAAACCCACATACTGGACCCAGCTTCTGCTGGACCCAGCTCACACACTTCCTTATGCCCAGAAATACAGAGGAGGCCACTGGGGGCCAGGAGGCTGACCAGATGCGGTTGTCTCTAAACTCAGTGCTGGATTCACTGCTGCCATTCTGTGGAGTTTGGTTCTGTGGAGTTTGGTTCTGTGGAGTTTGGTTCTGTGGCGGGTGGCCTGTATCATGGTGAGGAAGCATTGTGAAGATGATCATATTCACAGAGCCCTCTACAGCCACCTTAACATGGTGGAGGAAATTGAGAGGCTCAGTGATCCTGGTTAGGTTGTCAAAGGCACCGGGGAGGATGAGATCCTCCCTGAGATGCTGGACATTGTTGGGTTGTCTTGGCTGTCACGCCTTTTCAATGTCGCATGGGGGTCGGGAACAGTGCCCATGGACTAGCAGACCGGGGTGGTGGTTTGCATTTTCAAAAAGGGGGACCGGAGAGTGTGCTCCAACTATCGTGGTATCACACGACTCAGCCTCCCGAGGAAAGCTTATGCCAGGGTGCTGGAGAGGAGGCTCCGACCCTTGGTCGAACCTCAGATTCAAGAGGAGCAGTCCGGATTCCGTCCCGGTCGTGGAACCGTGGACCAGCTCTTTATCCTCGCAAGACTACTGGAGTTTGCCCAACCAGTCTACATGTGCTTTGAAGGCTTTCGACCAGGTCCAATGGGGGTTTTCTGGGGGGTGCTGCGGGAGTATGGGGTGCCAAACTCATTGCAACAGGCCATCCAGTCTCTGTACACCTGAAGAGCTGTGTTCCCATTCTCAGCATTAAATCAGACACGTTCCCGGTGGGTGTTGGCCTCCGCCAGGGCCACCCTTCATCACCTGTCCTGTTCGTGATTTTAGAGGACAGGATATCTAGGCGCAGCCGGGGGGTGGAGAAGGTCGGGTTTGGGGGTCTTGGGATCGCCTCTCGGCTGTTTGCAGATGATGTGGTCCTGCTGGCCTCCTCGGACCGTGACCTCTGGCATTCACTGGGGCGTTTTACAGCTGAGTCAGCAGCTCCAAATCTGAGGCCATGGTGCTCTGCCGGAAACCGGTGGATTGATTCCTCCCGGTGTGGACAGAGTGCCCACACCAAGCGAAGAAGTTCAAGTATCTCGGGGTCTTGATCATGAGTGAGGGTACGATGGAGCGAGAGATCAACAGGCGCTGCACTGGACCGACTGCACACACATGTCCATGCCTCTCTCCTGAGCACACACACACACACACACACACACACACACGGCTGTTGTTTCTTTGATGGTTGTGTTTCTTATCTCCTCCTTTTATCTTATCCCCAGAATGTGGAGTGGATCTTGATGAAGGGGAATAACAGCAGAGAGCATAACCACGTTGAAGCTTTAATGTATCAGAGAAGCTTTGATGGAATGTAAACACAAATAAAAACTGTGTGATGACACTTAAATGCATCAATCTCAAAGCCTGCAACGAAGACAAGAGGTGACCCGGGTTGTTGTTACTGCCCCACATGAGATGATGGAGTTTGATGACGCTTGGTAAATGAGCAAAGAGTTGGCAGTGTGTCACCAACATAAGATCAGAACTAAAGCTTTCATTATTCATGAGGAATTAGCAATGGGAAATGAATAGAGATGTCACAGGACAATCTCAAACTAAGGCTTGTGACTTCTTCATTTTTACACTGGAGATCCTGCTCTTGGAGCCAGGACCGCCGCCTGCTGGTCCTGGCTACTCGCTCCACTGGAGATCCTGCTCTTGGAGCCAGGACCGCCGCCTGCTGGTCCTGGCTACTCGCTCCACTGGAGATCCTGCTCTTGGAGCCAGGACCGCCGCCTGCTGGTCCTGGCTACTCGCTCCACTGGAGATCCTGCTCTTGGAGCCAGGACCGCCGCCTGCTGGTCCTGGCTACTCGCTCCACGCCACTTCCCCCTGTCACGTTTTATACAAGCAAGAGAAATAAAAATGACACTGATAACACAAGTACAGTCCTTTATATGCAAAGGGAATGAACACAAGCTGTTCCCCATTCATAACTACACAGATAGCCTGAGGCTCTGATTCTCATGACAGCACCGTACTAACATAGAACTAGTACCACACCAGCACCGCCTGGCATCAACACCTGTCTACCGGTGTATTAGTTTCACCTGTATTGGTACAGGACATGGGTCCATCCATACTGGGGGCTTCAGGTGGACCAGTACAGAATGGTGTTCACAGGAAGTGGGACTTTGTGATCTGAACTTTACACAAACTTCAAGCCTTAAACGCTGAGTTGACTTTGCTAGTGTGTCATCCCATATTTATTAAGACAAAAGAAACAAGGTTTCAAATTAACTTTCTTCTTTTATTGTCTTCGTATTAATCTCAAAAACACATTTCACAAATGACAAAGACTTGAATGCACCAATGCAGGAATAGAAAGAGAAGATAGAAGTGTTACCTGTGGACATGAGAGAACACAGACTGCACAGGTTCACGAGGAGCTGCTCGTCAGGAGGCAGGAGACGTGGCTCCAGCCGTGGCTGTGAACAAGTCCTCTACAGAGACCGAGATCCTCAACAGACCTTCTCTGCTCTAATACGAGTGAACAAGGGTTGGACCTGAGCTGGTCAGCTGGTCCTCTCAGTGCTCCTTCAGTACTGAGGACAGCTTCAGTTTGACTTTGCGTGCACCAGAAATGTTCCTCAGTGTTGCTGTTGAACTCATCACAGCTCACATTACACTTTTAATAGCCAAGGATGTGTGTGTACTGTATCTTTAAACGTCAACAAGCTCTAACGTTTGGCACAACAAATTATAATAATCCATAATACAGGATTTGAGACTGGATTTTACAAAAAACAATCATAACAAAATACATTTCCATTTTTCTAAAGTAGACGCACACGCCCATTTGATCTAACTTGACATAACTTATCTTTGGAAATATTAGTCACAAAAAGAATGTCTAAAGTCCAATTCTTCAGCACAGGTACCAGGAATACATCACTTTGATTATTCTCTAACATATGAATCATAATTATCTCTAGAATATGTTGATATAAATCAACTAATAACAGCATGTTCACTATGTTGATGACGTGGTACGGCTGAGGTAAGAAAGAAATTATTGAGACGTTAAAAACCACAGAGCTGCCTTAGTCTGTGTTCAGTCTGGACCACATGAGACCTCCTCCTGATGGTCAGGAGGCCTTATCTCTCTGTGGACATGAGACCACATGAGACCTCCTCCTGATGGTCAGGAGGCCTTATCTCTCTGTGGACATGAGACCACATGAGACCTCCTCCTGATGGTCAGGAGGCCTTATCTCTCTGTGGACATGAGACCTCCTCCTGATGGTCAGGAGCCCTCATCTCTCTGTGGACATGAGACCTCCTCCTGATGGTCAGGAGGCCTTATCTCTCTGTGGACATGAGACCACATGAGACCTCCTCCTGATGGTCAGGAGCCCTCATCTCTCTGTGGACATGAGACCACATGAGACCTCCTCCTGATGGTCAGGAGGCCTTATCTCTCTGTGGACATGAGACCACATGAGACCTCCTCCTGATGGTCAGGAGGCCTTATCTCTCTGTGGACATGAGACCTCCTCCTGATGGTCAGGAGCCCTCATCTCTCTGTGGACATGAGACCTCCTCCTGATGGTCAGGAGGCCTTATCTCTCTGTGGACATGAGACCACATGAGACCTCCTCCTGATGGTCAGGAGGCCTTATCTCTCTGTGGACATGAGACCTCCTCCTGATGGTCAGGAGGCCTTATCTCTCTGTGGACATGAGACCTCCTCCTGATGGTCAGGAGGCCTTATCTCTCTGTGGACATGAGACCACATGAGACCTCCTCCTGATGGTCAGGAGCCCTCATCTCTCTGTGGACATGAGACCACATGAGACCTCCTCCTGATGGTCAGGAGCCCTCATCTCTCTGTGGACATGAGACCTCCTCCTGATGGTCAGGAGCCCTCATCTCTCTGTGGACATGAGACCTCCTCCTGATGGTCAGAAGCCCTCATCTCTCTGTGGACATGAGACTTAGGAAACACTTTGCTCCATTCAAGGTATTACAAAGTTAACTGCAGATATTCAAACATCAAATGTCAACAGTGCGCTGATATTCCATAACCTCAAGGAAACAAAACTTTGTTAGATTGTGACTCCATGGTTGGACATCATTAATTACATTTCCTGAGGATGTTCAACCATGACATGAGCCTTTACTGTCTGACACGAGGCCTTATCACGTTTAGTTCCAGAGTGGAGTCCTTTACATTTCTTTGATACAAAAGAGTTGGAGAAGGAGTAAGTCCGAACATGTGGACTCCCATAAATGGAAATGGTGACTTCATAGGCGTCTCATAATCTCCCTGTTTATCTTCCCCCTCATTGGCATAATATTCAAACCTCAGTGTAACTGTCAATGTCATCATTGTGTTATTGTAGCTATCTGTGTGTCTGTTGAGGATGAGGAGGGAGCTGTGAAGAGTTCCAGCCTTTCAGACTGCCGTCTCCTGGTCTTCTCTTTGGATCATCTGGTAATGCTGTCTGTTCTCCAGATAAGCCGCCAGTTCAGAGTCCTGAGCCTTCTCCGCCCGGTTCTTAGGAGTCTCCCCCTGAAGAAGACACACACAGGTACATTACTGTCTTTCTGTCATTCCCCTTGTACTAAGACAGCTGGTACGCTGTCTACCAAGACCAAAGGCCGACTGTCCTGACCCGCTTCATGGCTGGACCGGGAGCTGTGCTCCAGTTCTCGTGGTGCCACACTAGTCCACCAGTCCATTGCTACTATTTCTCATATCTTTGAACATGAAATTGTTTGGAAAACTTTTTCATTCAAGGTCAAAACCCAGCATAATACAAAAATGAACCAGACAGAACATTTTGCTTCATGCTAAAATATAAGAATACAACATGCTGGAAGGGGGCCAGTCTCTAAACCAGGGGTCACTAAGAGAAAATAAAGAGAATCGAACACATGAATTAACTGATCAACAATGATGTGAACAGAGAGCAGCGGTGTTCTTGTGTTCAATGGAGGACTGCAGTCTGGCAGTGGGGGAGGTAGTCTGTGTTCTTGTGTTCAATGGAGGACTGCAGTCTGGCAGTGGGGGAGGTAGTCTGTGTTCTTGTGTTCAATGGAGGACTGCAGTCTGGCAGTGGGGGAGGTAGTCTGTGTTCTTGTGTTCAATGGAGGACTGCAGCCTGGCAGTGGGGGAGGTAGTCTGTGTTCTTGTGTTCAATGGAGGACTGCAGTCTGTCAGTGGGGGAGGTAGTCTGTGTTCTTGTGTTCAATGGAGGACTGCAGTCTGGCAGTGGGGAGGTAGTCTGTGTTCTTGTGTTCAATGGAGGACTGCAGTCTGGCAGTGGGGGAGGTAGTCTGTGTTCTTGTGTTCAATGGAGGACTGCAGCCTGGCAGTGGGGGAGGTAGTCTGTGTTCTTGTGTTCAATGGAGGACTGCAGTCTGGCAGTGGGGAGGTAGTCTGTGTTCTTGTGTTCAATGGAGGACTGCAGTCTGGCAGTGGGGGAGGTAGTCTGTGTTCTTGTGTTCAATGGAGGACTGCAGTCTGTCAGTGGGGGAGGTAGTCTGTGTTCTTGTGTTCAATGGAGGACTGCAGTCTGGCAGTGGGGAGGTAGTCTGTGTTCTTGTGTTCAATGGAGGACTGCAGTCTGGCAGTGGGGAGGTAGTCTGTGTTCTTGTGTTCAATGGAGGACTGCAGTCTGGCAGTGGGGGAGGTAGTCTGTGTTCTTGTGTTCAATGGAGGACTGCAGCCTGGCAGTGGGGGAGGTAGTCTATGTTCTTGTGTTCAATGGAGGACTGTAGTCTGTCAGTGGGGGAGGTAGTCTGTGTTCTTGTGTTCAATGGAGGACTGCAGCCTGGCAGTGGGGGAGGTAGTCTGTGTTCTTGTGTTCAATGGAGGACTGCAGTCTGTCAGTGGGGGAGGTAGTCTGTGTTCTTGTGTTCAATGGAGGACTGCAGTCTGGCAGTGGGGGAGGTAGTCTATGTTCAATGGAGGACTGCAGCCTGGCAGTGGGGGAGGTGGTCTATGTTATTGTGTTCAATGGAGGACTGCAGTCTGGCAGTGGGGGAGGTAGTCTATGTTCAATGGAGGACTGCAGCCTGGCAGTGGGGGAGGTGGTATATGTTCTTGTGTTCAATGGAGGACTGCAGTCTGGCAGTGGGGGAGGTAGTCTATGTTCAATGGAGGACTGCAGCCTGGCAGTGGGGGAGGTGGTCTATGTTCTTGTGTTCAATGGAGGACTGCAGTCTGGTAGTGGGGGAGGTAGTCTATGTTCTTGTGTTCAATGGAGGACTCCAGCCTGGTAGTGGGGGAGGTGGTCTATGTTATTGTGTTCAATGGAGGACTGCAGTCTGGCAGTGGGGGAGGTAGTCTGTGTTCTTGTGTTCAATGGAGGACTGCAGTCTGGTAGTGGGGGAGGTAGTCTATGTTCTTGTGTTCAATGGAGGACTGCAGTCTGGTAGTGGGGGAGGTAGTCTATGTTCTTGTGTTCAATGGAGGACTGCAGCCTGGTAGTGGGGGAGGTAGTCTGTGTTCTTGTGTTCAATGGAGGACTGCAGTCTGGTAGTGGGGGAGGTAGTCTATGTTCTTGTGTTCAATGGAGGACTGCAGTCTGGTAGTGGGGGAGGTAGTCTATGTTCTTGTGTTCAATGGAGGACTGCAGCCTGGTAGTGGGGGAGGTAGTCTGTGTTCTTGTGTTCAATGGAGGACTGCAGTCTGGCAGTGGGGGAGGTAGTCTGTGTTCTTGTGTTCAATGGAGGACTGCAGTCTGTCAGTGGGGGAGGTAGTCTGTGTTCTTGTGTTCAATGGAGGACTGCAGTCTGTCAGTGGGGGAGGTAGTCTGTGTTCTTGTGTTCAATGGAGGACTGCAGTCTGTCAGTGGGGGAGGTAGTCTGTGTTCTTGTGTTCAATGGAGGACTGCAGTCTGGCAGTGGGGGAGGTAGTCTGTGTTCTTGTGTTCAATGGAGGACTGCAGTCTGGCAGTGGGGGAGGTAGTCTGTGTTCTTGTGTTCAATGGAGGACTGCAGTCTGGCAGTGGGGGAGGTAGTCTGTGTTCTTGTGTTCAATGGAGGACTGCAGCCTGGCAGTGGGGGAGGTAGTCTGTGTTCTTGTGTTCAATGGAGGACTGCAGTCTGTCAGTGGGGGAGGTAGTCTGTGTTCTTGTGTTCAATGGAGGACTGCAGTCTGGCAGTGGGGGAGGTAGTCTATGTTCAATGGAGGACTGCAGCCTGGCAGTGGGGGAGGTGGTCTATGTTCTTGTGTTCAATGGAGGACTGCAGTCTGGCAGTGGGGGAGGTAGTCTATGTTCAATGGAGGACTGCAGCCTGGCAGTGGGGGAGGTGGTATATGTTCTTGTGTTCAATGGAGGACTGCAGCCTGGCAGTGGGGGAGGTGGTCTATGTTCAATGGAGGACTGCAGCCTGGCAGTGGGGGAGGTGGTCTATGTTCTTGTGTTCAATGGAGGACTGCAGTCTGGTAGTGGGGGAGGTGGTCTATGTTCTTGTGTTCAATGGAGGACTGCAGCCTGGTAGTGGGGGAGGTGGTCTGTGTTCTTGTGTTCAATGGAGGACTGCAGCCTGGCAGTGGGGGAGGTAGTCTGTGTTCTTGTGTTCAATGGAGGACTGCAGTCTGGTAGTGGGGGAGGTGGTCTATGTTCTTGTGTTCAATGGAGGACTGCAGTCTGGTAGTGGGGGAGGTGGTCTATGTTCTTGTGTTCAATGGAGGACTGCAGCCTGGCAGTGGGGGAGGTGGTCTATGTTCTTGTGTTCAATGGAGGACTGCAGCCTGGCAGTGGGGGAGGTGGTCTATGTTCTTGTGTTCAATGGAGGACTGCAGTCTGGCAGTGGGGGAGGTAGTCTATGTTCAATGGAGGACTGCAGCCTGGCAGTGGGGGAGGTGGTCTATGTTCTTGTGTTCAATGGAGGACTGCAGCCTGGCAGTGGGGGAGGTGGTCTATGTTCTTGTGTTCAATGGAGGACTGCAGCCTGGCAGTGGGGGAGGTGGTCTATGTTCTTGTGTTCAATGGAGGACTGCAGTCTGGCAGTGGGGGAGGTAGTCTATGTTCAATGGAGGACTGCAGCCTGGCAGTGGGGGAGGTGGTCTATGTTCTTGTGTTCAATGGAGGACTGCAGTCTGGCAGTGGGGGAGGTAGTCTATGTTCAATGGAGGACTGCAGCCTGGCAGTGGGGGAGGTGGTATATGTTCTTGTGTTCAATGGAGGACTGCAGTCTGGTAGTGGGGGAGGTAGTCTGTGTTCTTGTGTTCAATGGAGGACTGCAGTCTGGTAGTGGGGGAGGTGGTCTATGTTCTTGTGTTCAATGGAGGACTGCAGCCTGGCAGTGGGGGAGGTAGTCTATGTTCTTGTGTTCAATGGAGGACTGCAGCCTGGCAGTGGGGGAGGTAGTCTATGTTCAATGGAGGACTGCAGTCTGGTAGTGGGGGAGGTGGTCTATGTTCTTGTGTTCAATGGAGGACTGCAGCCTGGCAGTGGGGGAGGTAGTCTATGTTCTTGTGTTCAATGGAGGACTGCAGCCTGGCAGTGGGGGAGGTAGTCTATGTTCAATGGAGGACTGCAGTCTGGTAGTGGGGGAGGTAGTCTATGTTCTTGTGTTCAATGGAGGACTGCAGCCTGGCAGTGGGGGAGGTGGTCTATGTTCTTGTGTTCAATGGAGGACTGCAGCCTGGCTGCTGCTCGGATGAATAAAGCTGTGCTAATGTTTCTGGAGAGTAGAAGTACGATACGGTGGTAGAGAACGGGATCGTGGTGTTTCTTCCTCTGTGCACACCGGCTGTAAAAGTCAGTGTCAAACGTCCGTTCGTTAAGGACGAGAGTATCCTGGGGGAACTCTCCAAATATGGAAGAGTTATATCTCAGGGGAGGAAACTGTCCTCTGGGTGCATGTCTCCGCTCTTAAAGCACATCATGTTCATGATCCTCTACAACAGGAATGAGGACTTGAACGTGTCATTCAGAGTGAGAGCGGATGACTTTGACTATCTGATGATATGAAATGTTTTAGTTGTGGTAGGGAGGGACACCAGAGCAAAGCCTGTCCTCAAAAGAAATCTGATGGATGCTTAGGGTATGGCAAACACCTGTTCCTACTTCAGCCCCAGTCAGTAGATTTAACTGGTACCATTCTACCAGTCCTTCTTGTGGCAGGTCTGTACAGTCCACCGGAGAGCTGTGACGACACCAGGGAAGTGGCTCTTTGAGGAGCCGCTGTTTGGGAGCAGCTACACCTCATCCCAAGTCCTGACGAGATCCAGACTGAGATCCAGACTGAGAGAGGCCGGCTGTGTGAAGCTGGGTCATCTAATGAAGACCTCCATCCCTCAGCTTACGGTCAACATCCAGTCCAGCAGGCTGCTGCTCAGGCTGGTGGAGGAGGTCTGTGCTTCTCTGCCAGAAGCCCACAGAGCGTTTGTTGGGGACCCCACAGTATCTGACCAATGGGACGATGAGTGTGAGTATGTCTTCCCACCCCTAGTTGTCTGTCCTGTTGGACAGTGGAAGGAGGAGGAGGACATCCTTCTGTCTCTAAAGACACCCCAGCTGGGGGAATTTGAGACTCTGGGGAGTAAAGCAACGTACCAGGTCAGTGTGAAGGTCTCTAACTTGCGTTCTCTGGCAGGGGTGAGGGTGTCGAGGTGGGCCGAATTTTTTGGCAGGGGATCCTCCCCATGCCAGTTGGCGGTCCCTGTACAAACCCCCCGTAGACAAACGGACAGGAGACCTCCAGTGGAGGATTGTACACGGGGCTATAGCTGGTGCACCTGGATCCTGGCTCAGGAGACGGCTGTCCTTTCTGCTCTCAGACAGAAACCATCCACCATCTGTTTGTAGAGTGCTCCAGACTGGTGAGACTAGTGGACACACTAGTGGATTTCATTCAGGACTGGCCAAACTGGCAATTTGGAAAACGAGGAAAAACCGTGTGTTGGGTAAAGGATCAGAAGACGCGAGTTTGATGCTGATGGGACTCCTGACTGCTCGGCTCAGGGTGGAGTTTGGTTTCTACAGACTCACAAACAACACAGAACTCTTTGTGAACGTTTGGGCTCTGAAGGACGTCCTGTGTTCAGAGGAGATGCTCTGGTTCTGAACTTCTGACTTGTGTTTTTTTTCTTTACTAATGTTTTCTTGGTTTTATTTGTTTGTATTGGATGATTTTGTTTTGTTGTAAGTTTTTGATGAACAGTAAAACTGTAAACTGATTTGATTGATTGACTCATATATTAACATATATCTGATGTTATGACAGCGTGGCATCATGTGATGCTAATGGGACCTGCCTATTTATCTTCAAAGATTCTAGACAACTGGTCATTGGACGTATAATCCACATGGACCAGTCAGGCTTCACACTAAAGATAATTAATAAAGAAACTACAGGTTTGCACTAGGAGAGGGGGATTCTCTCTTCCTCAAACTAAAACAATACTTCTGGGCTATCAATGTAAGATAAGGGAGAACATGGTTACTAAGTCTGAGGGGAACCAAGCTGGTGACAAAAGGGACTTCCTGGACAAGACTATTTGGTACAAAGTTACTCTTTTCTTTACATTTATTGGATAATTGGGCTGAGAAAGTGCTGAAGCATGTCAAAATGCAAAGTACCTTGTTTGGAAGCCAAACTGCTAAACCGTCTATTGTGGGTTCAACCAATGAACTTATCTTTTATGACGGCTACATTAGAGAAGCTGTAAACATTGGACTCCCCACACATACACACCTGTGTGTACAGAACCTACCTGCAGGTCTGTTTTCATCAGTGATGCTCCTGCTTCTACGAGGTAGTGGCAGATGGTCCTGTGACACAGGGATGCAGCTAGGTGGAGAACCGTCTCCCCCCTGGTGGTCAGAGACAGAGAATGCGAGCATGAGATTTTCTTTGGTGCCTTATGTTCTTATGTTTATTCTCTTTAACATGTGGTCCACTTGCCAGGGGCACAGACAGCCACACTGCCTCACCTACGTTACAACCAAGTGAACGATGGTCGGGAACAAAACAACTTTCACATTTACATTGTTGAACGCATTAGGAGATGAAGGTATCTACGGCTGTACTTACTGTAGTTTTTCTGTGACATCGAGCAGGTCGGTCGGAGCTGGAAAACAGATGGATGAGATTACTGTCCAGAGATGTCCAACCAGACCATAGCTGCTTCGTGTCAAAGGTACACTACGAAGGCAATCAATGCACTGAAGATGACGAGTAACACTTCAACTAACATCCTATCATGTCGTAGAAATGTTCATTCCTAGCTAGCAGTCATATGTTCCAAATGTTCAATGACAAAATGAGTAGTACCTTTATAGAAGATATCCTCAGACCTTGAGGATAGGTTGCACTAACCTGCACTTGCATGCATTACCCAGAGGTAGACGTTACCCCTCTATATATGAATTTTGCCCAAATCGTGAGCTACATCAAGAAACTGTCTATCAACCCCTCATGGAGGTCCAGAAGCCTGCAGTTACCATTGTCCAGGAGGTAGCGGACCATCTCTTTGCTCCCTGTGGCGACGGCATGGTGCAGCAAACTGCAGCCGGAGAAGTCCAGCGCCGTGAGGTCCGCCCCCTGCTGGTGCAGCTCCTGCAGCTTTTGGTGAAATAGGTTTTAAATGAGCTTCAAACTGTTAAACAAGACATAATAAGGTGAAACATTACGATTCAACACTACAAAACGAACCAAACCCTTTTTCCCCTGAAAGAGTTTTTTCTATTTCTTTGGGAGTGTTTCCTGATCCGATGGGAGGTCAAAGGTCAGGGGTGTCGTATGTGTACAGATTTTAAAGCCCTGAGAGCTGCACTAGTACCAGCTGCTAACAGCTTCCACTTTGACCAACTGGAGACCACGCCCCCAACATGCTGCAGCTTTTCTAAAACTAATACATTGAAGTTTAATTAGCCATTTTTGAGGGAAGATAACATCTAGAAGCAAACCCAGATGTTTCCATACACTTTGTTGAGAGACCACTATTTACTCAAATTCAAATCCACGGTAGTCATCACAGAAAGGAATTATATGATGTTTTTCCATTGATTGATTGGCTAATGAAACTGTCACTCACCTTCTTCCCGTCCTTGTTCTTCACACACTCGATCAACATCTCTAGCATGAGAGAGGGGAGAGAGAGAGAGAGAGACATCTTATTTCACAGGATTCTATGAATGTCATACAGTATTATTTATATATATATATACAGTATCACTGAACCGTGTTTAACAGACGAACATCTCCAGGAGCTGTGGGGGATGTGGGGGGTGTAGTACCTGCTCATTCTATTTTTAGATACATTTCATGACATGGATTAGTCCCGATCTAGGTCTTTGTTCATCAAAAGTTATTATTATTTGGTGTGCAGTTACTCTTTAAGTCTTCATGAATAATACCTACCTGTGTTGGTTGATGTTGGACCAGTTATGTATTAAAATAAATAAATCCTGCCTGTAATACTCAGTGAAGTATTTGGTGTTTCCATCTTTGTAAAGTGTATTTATTTAACGACAGTGCCCCCTGTGGGGCCTCACCAGAAGTGCATATTGTGATGTACAGTAAGCATGGAATCTAAAACAGTAGTTAATGAATTAGAGTAAGACAATAAAGTTTCCTCATCAAGAGCATGTTCAACACATGTTAGTGACATCAGTACTATGAGTACTGTGAAGCAGCATATGATGTGTTTATTATGATATGTTTATTATGATGACCTCCATACTAACCACATGTTAGTGACATCAGTACTATGAGTACTGTGAAGCAGCATATGATGTGTTTATTATGATATGTTTATTATGATGACCTCCATACTAACCACATGTTAGTGACATCAGTACTATGAGTACTGTGAAGCAGCATATGATGTGTTTATTATGATATGTTTATTATGATGACCTCCATACTAAACACATGTTAGTAACATCAGTACTATGAGTACTGTGAAGCAGCATATGATGTGTTTATTATGATGACCTCAATACTCTGAGTAGCTGAGTCCTAATCCAGTTATGTTAGGCTTAGTGTGATGGTGTGTGTGTGTGTGTGTGTGTGTGACTTCAAACTTCTGCAAGACAAATCAAAAACAACACACAGAACACAAACCCAACACACACACACACACACACACACACACACACACACACACACACACACACACACACACACACACACACAGAATGTAGGAATTAAGAGAATTTAGCCCAAGGAAAGAATTAAGGAAAGCAGAGAGAATGAGACCCAGTCTTAAGACATGAGAGGAGGGGAGGAAGAGAGGAGAGGAGGAAGAGAGGAGGAGGAAGAGAGGAGGGGAGGAAGAGAGGAGGGGAGGGGAGGAAGAGAGGAGAGGAGAGGAGGAAGAGAGGAGGGGAGGGGAGGGGAGGAAGAGAGGAGAGGAGAGGAGGAAGAGAGGAGGGGAGGGGAGGGGAGGAAGAGAGGAGGGGAGGGGAGGAAGAGAGGAGAGGAGAGGATGAAGAGAGGACGGGAGGAAGAGAGGAGGGGAGGGGAGGAAGAGAGGAGAGGAGAGGATGAAGAGAGGACGGGAGGAAGAGAGGAGGGGAGGGGAGGAAGAGAGGAGAGGAGAGGAGGAAGAGAGGAGGGGAGGAAGAGAGGAGGGGAGGGGAGGAAGAGAGGAGAGGAGAGGATGAAGAGAGGACGGGAGGAAGAGAGGAGGGGAGGGGAGGAAGAGAGGAGAGGAGAGGAGGAAGAGAGGAGGGGAGGAAGAGAGGAGGGGAGGGGGACTGGATAGGAAGAGAGGAGACACACACACACACATTCACACGCACACACACAGACACACACACACACGCACACACGTGTGCGTGTGTGTGTGCGGTTTCCACGATGTCTCCATGAAAGCTGTCAGTGAAGACTAAGAATAGATCTGAAACATGGATCTGAAACATGGATCTGAAACATGGATCTGAAACACGGATCTAAAACATAGATCTGAAACATAGATCTGAAACACAGATCTGAAACATAGATCTGAAACACAGATCTGAAACATAGATCTGAAACATAGATCTGAAACATAGATCTGAAACATAGATCTGAAACACGGATCTGAAACATAGATCTGAAACATGGAGCTGAAATATAGATCTGAAACACAGATCTGAAACATAGATCTGAAACACAGATCTGAAACACAGATCTGAAACATAGATCTGAAACATAGATCTGAAACATAGATCTGAAACATAGATCTGAAACATAGATCTGAAACACGGAGCTGAAACATAGATCTGAAACATAGCTCTGAAACACAGAGCTGAAACATAGATCTGAAACACAGAGCTGAAACACAGAGCTGAAACATAGATCTGAAACATAGATCTGAAACATGGAGCTGAAACATAGATCTGAAACATAGATCTGAAACACAGATCTGAAACATAGATCTGAAACATAGCTCTGAAACACAGAGCTGAAACATAGATCTGAAACACAGAGCTGAAACACAGAGCTGAAACATAGATCTGAAACATAGATCTGAAACATGGAGCTGAAACATAGATCTGAAACATAGATCTGAAACACAGATCTGAAACATAGATCTGAAACATAGATCTGAAACATGGAGCTGAAACATAGATCTGAAACATAGATCTGAAACACAGAGCTGAAACATAGATCTGAAACATGGAGCTGAAACACGGATCTGAAACACGGATCTGAAACATAGATCTGAAACATAGATCTGAAACACAGATCTGAAACACGGAGCTGAAACATAGATCTGAAACATAGCTCTGAAACACAGAGCTGAAACATAGATCTGAAACACGGAGCTGAAACACAGAGCTGAAACATAGATCTGAAACATAGAGCTGAAACATAGATCTGAAACAGCTCTGAAACACAGAGCTGAAAACATGGAGCTGAAACATAGATCTGAAACATAGATCTGAAACACAGAGCTGAAACATAGATCTGAAACATAGCTCTGAAACACAGAGCTGAAACATAGATCTGAAACATAGATCTGAAACATAGCTCTGAAACACAGAGCTGAAACATAGATCTGAAACATAGATCTGAAACATAGCTCTGAAACACAGAGCTGAAAACATGGAGCTGAAACAGATCTGAAACATAGATCTGAAACACAGAGCTGAAACATAGATCTG
>NC_046967.1:12376572-12501572 GCF_009769545.1 Cyclopterus lumpus
AGAGCAGGTCCACAACCAGAGCAGGTCCACAACCAGAGTGGTACCACAACCAGAGCGGGTCCACAACCAGAGTGCGTCCACAACCAGAGCGGGTCCACAACCAGAGTGGGTCCACAACCAGAGTGGTACCACAACCAGAGCAGGTCCACAACCAGAGCGGGTCCACAACCAGAGTGGGTCCACAACCAGAGTGGTACCACAACCAGAGCAGGTCCACAACCAGAGCAGGTCCACAACCAGAGCGGGTCCACAACCAGAGCAGGTCCACAACCAGAGCAGGTCCACAACCAGAGCAGGTCCACAACCAGAGCAGGTCCACAACCAGAGCGGGTCCACAGCTCCATAATAAGTTGAAGAGTTGAACACTGAGAGAATGAGCATAAGGAAGACAGGAAGAGCATCTTGATGGGGTCCTAAAGTAGGACGAGCTCCTGAAGAACCAAGCAGAAGGTTTGTGAAATTCACTCAGAACGTTCAACTGCTAGCAGCAGACTAAACGAATACTGGTCCCAAAACCTAGAAAGACAAATGAGACAGGATACAGGTGGCAACATGATGGCCACCAGGGGGTGACTCCTCTGGTTGCATAGATGTCTATGAGAACATCTTCTCTAAAACAGCATGATGTTCACCCTTCTTGCTGTCAGAGCCAACAAGAGAGGAAGGTCTGTTGGGACTGAATCTCTAGTTCATCATAACTAGCTTCTTTTACACAGCCGAAGGGACATTCTACACCATTAGACATATTTACCTGGATCGGATGGGTGACATGCCATATCCAATACTTGACATGCATCAGTATCAGAATCTGATACTTAGAATACCGGATCGGTCCCATCTCGAGTCAGCAAAAAGCGATAAGCCCCACAATGCACCACACAGGAAGTCCTTTCTTCTTCCTGTTGCAAACTGTTCAACTCACGGACCTCAGGAGTAACTAACATCCACACACTGTAGGCACAGCTACTGGAGCAACTTGGGGTGAAGTGTCTTGCCCAAGGACACATCAACATGGGCTAGTAGAGCCGGGGATCGAACCACCGATCCTCTGATTGACTCTTTATAGTTGCACTCTTTCCTACTGGGGATAAATAGTGCTTGCTCATCGTATCTCACGATGACACCAGAGGTCACAGTTTGCATCCCGTCTCCTAGCGACAGACGGTTTCTTGTAACCGTGAGCACCACCTTTGCCTAACAAGGTCATTCATCCATGACCTTGAGGTGGATTGTATTTGTTCTTCAGTGTCGCTGACGTGAGCCGAGCCCCACGAAGTGTGTACGATACATCCATCTGCAGACATTCTGGTGCTGAACTATCAGTCACAACCTACAGCAGTGAGTCAACCACACATCTGCCTGTTCTGTGGTTGACTGGATCACATGGTCTTCATCAACGTCCAAGTGCCTCATGATTCTGAGCCTCTCTGGGTAGTTGACCAAACAATCTCATCTCAAGGTCCACTTCCTATTGTATATGTGATTTAGTGTTACACATTAGCACCATTTCCTGTCAGAGACTGCAACATCTCCCAGAAATAGTCCAATTCACTAAGTTTTTCTGTCCTGAAATAAGCCTCACTAACATATCAGTGTGCTTGAACACATTTCCACCTGATGCTGAAGTGTAAACTGAAACGATTGTTTCAGAAAACAAAATGTTTGGTGTGTAGGTGTCTTTCCATGTGTTTGTCAGAGAGACAGCGGGCGGGATGGAGAGCAGAGCGAGAGGTAATTACAGTGGGAGGAATATGGTTGACCTCTGACCCTGCGTGGGCAAGCGGCTCACACTGCTGTGTGTGTGGAGGCAGAGTGGATCGGTGTGACTCTCGGTCCCCTGACATCATCCAGTGTTTTACTGACTCCAAACCATCTCTCCTCCTCATCCTCCCACTCAGCATAGCAAATCAGCCCGCCAACACACACGTGCGCACACACTCACACATAGCTGAAGGGAAGTGTTGTTAGGATCAGCAGGTTGTGTTGCTCTTTTCTATTCTGTATGCTAATCTGCAAATGTTCACATTTTATACCCACAGAGCAGGAGAAATATGATGGTCCTGTAAATGTTTATTTTGCCATATTGTAATATTGTCTGCATTGTTTAGCAGGGGTCATTGAACCTTAGTGAAGCAACGTGCCCACTGTCCATATGTGCACCAATAACTAGCACTCGCTACTCAAATGGAACAAAAGAGCCCCGATCCTGAACAGGAAGACGGGGGGTAAGTGTGGGCCACCATGTGACCTTCCAGGTTACTGGTTGACGTGTCGTGATGCACTCGCTCATATCTCTAGACACAAACTCAGCATGCTCCCCCGTGTTGACCCGTCGGTCGGCAGTGCACTGGGTCCTGGTCCAGGTAAGGTATGCTCAAATCTACTGTGGCTCAGTGGTAAAACTGGGTGAATGATGTCAAGTAGTGTTAAAGTGCTTTGAGTGGTCGGAAGACTAGAACAGAGAAACAAAAGTCCATTTCAGGAAGAGACTGAGACCTTCCTTCAAATAAAAGTGTATATTTGTCTTTAAAGATGCATGAACCAATGGACTCGTGAGCCATGCACACATTGTTGGAATGGAGTTGTTGCCAATAAGAATGAGACAGAGAAACATGAGTAACTCTCCCACTGGATCACCTTTCTCTGTACGATCTTCTCCTTCTGACAGAGAGCATTTAAAGAGCATCGCAGAGCAAAGCACACACACAGCAAATAGTAACACTTGGCTGTTTCTCAAAGGGAAAGAAACTGTGGAAAAATGAAGATAGAAAATAGTATTCCTGTATTTATACACCCAGACACATACAGTATATGCACACACACACACACACACATACACACACACACTTTAGAAGGATGCAGTTCTACTTCATGCAGGCTTTGCCCTCTAACAGGCTCTATAGGCTTGACAACTCAAACTGTGAAGCAGTGCAATGGCATTTACATACACTCACCCAATGAGAGTGAGCCGAGCCCTTCAGTACCAGCCATTTACTGTACATGGACGGGTTTGTTATGACTATATATATATATATATATATATATATATATATATATATATATATATATATATAGACATCCTCTTTCCCGACTGAAACCCAATGTTGCTTTCTGAATATCTGTTCAACGTCAAACATAAACCTTCCATTCTAAGTGGATGAAGCCATTGCAGCTGTGTCTGCTTGTTAAACTCTAGAAATACTCAACAAACACAAAATACTATTCCAACCAAAACAATAAACCATACTCGACTGTAAGAAATAGGAGTTATCAGCAATATTAGCCGCTCTGTTGCGCCGCTCTGTTGTAACGCTGTGTTTTTGACGCTCTGTTGTAACGCTGTGTTTTTGACGCTGTGTTTTTGACGCTCTGTTGTAACGCTGTGTTTTTGACGCTCTGTTGCGCTGCTGTACCTTTTGCTGCAACAGTCTTAAAACAGTGGCTCTGATTAGTGAGGTTAAGGTTTAACCAGTGGTGACCCTGACTGCCCCACTGTGCTGGTGACCGACCTACCTGCTGTTTACCAGGCTGGAGGCGGAGTTAACCAGGTCCGGCATGGCTGATGGGGAGGTGCCTATTGTCATCATGACAACCAGTTCAGGGTCCAGGATGAAAATCTCTTCTTGGGAGATTTCTGACACGTAGTTGAGATGTTCCTGAAAAACATGAAGCACAAGCCGGTTTCAACCAAACATACGGGTTTCATCAAGACGCTGCTGCGAAGTGGAAGCTCCACACAATGCGTCTATATAGCACATTCATCCATAAACCAAAATATCTCCATTCAAAGTGCATGAGAAGCGGTGCTCTTCGTGGTAAAGACACATGATAGGTAGGTGAGATAGACTTACCTGTGCTCTGTCTATCCTGTAGAAACGATCTGCCGTTGTAGCTGAAGAGACATACAGGAATGCAGCATGAAGTACTAAAGGATCCAGCCAAAAGGCAAACAGCATGCATCATTGTTAGACTGTACATGGTTGCCTCCCGACTGCTGAAGCAATTATACTGAACAGCTGTAAGTGACAACCTGGAGGCAAACCAGGTTGTCACACATTCAGTCCATCTTTCTCTTACACCATAGCATGAAGGGATGGGGCGACTGTGGGTCAGTGGTTAGCAGTTCCGTCTTTCAATCAGGGGGTTGGTGGTTCAATCCCCGCCCTAGTCGATGTGTCCTTGAGCAAGACACTTAGACCACTCAAAGCTCTTTAACACTACATGACATCATTCACACATTCACACCCATGGGAGGAGCTACCATGCAAGGTACCACCTGTCAATCAGGACTAACTAACATTCATACACTGATGGGAGGAGCCACCATGCAAGGTACCACCTGTCAATCAGGACTAACTAACATTCATACACTGATGGGAGGAGCCACCATGCAAGGTACCACCTGTCAATCAGGACTAACTAACATTCATACACTGATGGGAGGAGCCACCTGTCAATCAGGACTAACTAACATTCATACACTGATGGGAGGAGCCACCATGCAAGGTACCACCTGTCAATCAGGACTAACTAACATTCATACACTGATGGGAGGAGCCACCATGCAAGGTACCACCTGTCAATCAGGACTAACTAACATTCATACACTGATGGGAGGAGCCACCATGCAAGGTACCACCTGTCAATCAGGACTAACTAACATTCATACACTGATGGGAGGAGCCACCTGTCAATCAGGACTAACTAACATTCATACACTGATGGGAGGAGCCACCATGCAAGGTACCACCTGTCAATCAGGACTAACTAACATTCATACACTGATGGGAGGAGCCACCATGCAAGGTACCACCTGTCAATCAGGACTAACTAACATTCATACACTGATGGGAGGAGCCACCATGCAAGGTACCACCTGTCAATCAGGACTAACTAACATTCATACACTGATGGGAGGAGCCACCTGTCAATCAGGACTAACTAACATTCATACACTGATGGGAGGAGCCACCATGCAAGGTACCACCTGTCAATCAGGACTAACTAACATTCATACACTGATGGGAGGAGCCACCATTCAAGGTACCACCTGTCAATCAGGACTAACTAACATTCACCCATTCATACACAGCTACAAGAGCAACTTGGGGTTAATTGTTTTGCCAAAGAACACATGGACTAGTGGAGCCATGGTGGACTAGTGACAATGGTCCCTATTAGGATCAAAAGACTCTAAAGGAAGTTAAAAACCTGATCTGTCTTTACAGTGATTGGTTGAACCAGAAAGTCACATATTGATATCACTATAAAAAGGCTAATATTGAGTGAAATGTCCCTTTAATTAATCTATAAGGATGACAATAATGGATCACCGGCTAACCACACACACACACATTCCCTCCGTACTCCTCAAACACTCCTTTCTCACTCTCTCTTTCAACAAGCTGTTCAGTGTCTTTGTTCTCTACTAAATTCCACCAGGACTCTACCCAACCAGAGGGGTGTGTGTGTGTGTGTGTGTGTGTGTGTGTGTGTGTGTGTGTGTGTGTGTGTGTGTGTGCGCGTGTGTGTGTGGGGGAATCTATGAAATTGTTTTTTCTCTGTGATATTTTGGTGAGCTGCTGCTGTATGTATGAGATTAATATTCATGACATTCACCAATGAACAAGAACTGATGGAATAATACTATTTTGAGTAAGTATGCATTTCATCAAAAATAACCTTCTCTTAATGAACCAGAAACTGCCACTCATCAAGTTTGGGGAAAACTGTGATTGCATACCTAACAATGCAGAGAGACTACTATTGTGGTACCATTGATGTGGAATGTTCTAGTTATATGGCATTTTCTCTTTGGGTGCCCTTGGATCACTATTGTTTGAGAGCCTCTGAGGAAGGAGACAAGTTAGTAATGTTCATTAATAGGACATGAATGCTGGATGGATGGAAAGAGTGAAGAGGAGAGAGGAGCTCAGTGCCATTGGAAGTCCCCGATAGTCTTGGTCAATAGAAGCATATCTAGGGGCTGGACCAAGACAAACCAGAGCTAGCTCTAACTTGTTCCACAGGAGAGGATAGAATAGAATTTAAAATCTTTCTTCTGACCTACACAACTCTAAATGATCATGCCTTATATAGTACCCTATCACCCCAGAACACTGCACTCCCCGAATGCAGGGCTACTTGTGGTTCCTAGAGTTTCCAAAAGCAGAATAGGAGCCATGTGGTGGTGGAAAAACTGAACAAGGAAAGAGTAGAAAATGAACAAAGCAATGTACTTACAGTCTAGGAAACACCACTTTGGAGATAATCTTTGCGAGGAAAGACTCTTTGGCTTGGCTGCCTCCTCCTGAAGGACAAACAGATGGAAGAGTTAGATTTCAGAGCCGGAGAAACCAGTCTCCCAGTGCAACAGGACTTTCTGTTACGAGTGATGCATCCATCGAGTGACAGAGCAGCTCCGACAGCAGGAAACTACTGAATTGTTCAACTGCATACATCGTAGCCCAATGGCAACACTGAAGCAAGGCACATAAATGAGGCAGGAACAGAAGGACATTAGGTCAAAGGTCAAAGGAGTGCAGTTTGTCCACTAATCTCTCATTTATTGGCCCTCTCAATCATTTGGTCTAGTCTGGCGTCTCTCGCTGCAAACTGCCTGTCTGACCATAGCCATACTCTTTAAAATAGAGATTCATTTTCTCCATTTACATTCTACCATGACACTAGATTACCCACAACTCCAATGATGACACCCAGCCTTTACAGCTTACAGTAACAGCTTTCTTTAGCAGAGACTCTGGTCTGCAGTGTAGTGCCACACGGACTTAGCAACTACAGGTGAGTTTCATTGCACTTTCCCAAGTCCAAGGCCACACTCCAGAGGCACACAAAGAAGTAAAAAGACCAAATGCATTCACTAAATTGATGGACACCGATCAGGAAGGTCCTAATGGGGGGGTGAATGAAGCACATGGAGCCATTGGGACACGCTTGACCCACGTTATCCTACATTATCTCCTTATGTCAAAACATGTCGAAATGTCATATTCGGTTCAGCACTGAAACCAATAAATCTGATTTATAAAGTTTGACAACACAAGAGAATTGGAGAAAGTTGTCCACACCTTCATATCAACTCTCCTCATTACAGATACTTTTTTTATTTTGGTATCACTCAGATCTTCTTTTTTTTCATCCAGTCTCATTAGCTCAGAATGTTGCAGCAAGATTTTTAACAAGAACCAAAAGCAGACAACATATTACTGAGATTCCTGGCTCCCCGTTAGCTGGAGACGGAAGTTTCAAACCTCACGCAGCACTAAATGGTCTAAACCCTGCTTCTATCTGTGGACTCCTGCCCCGCAACCAGGCAGACGCCTAAGATCCTCCGACCGAAGACTCCTGCTGGTCCACAGATCCAGGACTAAATGTTGAGCTTTATTGATGTTTCCTGTGTCTGCCCTTGTCGGAGGCCCTGTGGTGTATGCTGCATGCTCTTTGTTCTTTCTGGATGTGCTGTAAGACCCTTTGAATCAGCACTGCTGTTCCTTCTATCTAAACCTAACGAAGTCTAGTCAGCCCGGCAGTACATAAACCATCCTGTTCAGTGGAGAAATGATTTTGCAACATGAATTCTGTTGCTCCACCACCTCCTTGTCTGATGGAGCAGCTGCCAGTTTGATGGCACGATGGACCATAAAATGACCATCGAGAGGATCCACATAATGAACCTTATTGAAGGTACCGAAGGCTTTGTTGCAGAGCTGTCAGATTAAATGTTAGATTATTTTAACAGAGGTTTACTTACTTTTTAGGTTTACTTTTGCAACAAAGGGTTAGGTTACTTACATGGTTTGGGTTCAAATGAGTATGTTTTATGTAAAAGAAGTATGTTTGTTATGTAACTGCCCTGACTACATTGTGTTAACCCTGATCCTTTCTCACTCTTTATGCAACGTTAGTTGCATACAATAATAGTTGACAGTGGGAGTTAGTTGAAATCCTGGGACGTCTCATACAGACACTAATATATATATATATATATATATATATATATATATATATATATATGTGACAGGAATAAACTTCAGGAAACTGGTCAAATTTACAGACAATCAATTGTTACTGCTTTAATGTAATACAAAGCAAACTATTTTAGTTTTGCACTGTGGCAGAATGTCCAAAAGTCCCCTTCCAGTAGACGTGACAGGAGGAAAACAAGCCAAAGCAAGTCAAGTCGTTTTCCTTTCAGACTGGAAGCCTTTCATGCAGACTGTGACAGAAAGGCTGGCTGAAGTAAACACTCCTCCTCTCCCTACTACTTCTAATGCTGCTGTCGACTTCAGCAGCAGAGCAGAGGAAAGCGCCGGCAGGCTTTTACAGCAAACCTACAAACACTGGATCAAAAGCTGAACACGTCTGACTGAATGACTCCTCCATTCACCTCCATGCACCTCCTGTCTCCTCCTGTTTGTCTTCTTACACATAAACTTTGAGTTCTTTGTTCGTCGTCTTGGAAGAGCAGTTTGCCTGTCCCTCCAGGTATGCTTCTTCAAAAAGGTTCACTAACAATGGACGACACGTCTGACAATAATCAGTAACAATAAATGGACCACACGTGTTCCTAGAGACCACGTCCACAAAGGTGGGCTGGTGCACACATAGACCAGGGCACTATTTACGTTTCAAACTGTCAGCATGCAGAACATCCCCTCGACGGTCATGGCAATGCCATAGAGCCGAGGCTCTGACCACTTACTGTACAACAAGGACAAAAGTCTATGAGGACAGCAATGCCCCCCCATTCAGTGGTGTCTATAATGTGAACTCCTGGACAATAATTAATGATCTGCAATTGCCTGTAGTGGTCCCAGTAATATTTTCTCCCAAAGTGTACTGAGTAGCTTATCACTTGACATGCCTATATGTCTATAAAATGAGATGTACATAAACACTCTTTTCTGCAGATGACATTCTGGACATTGTTTTACTTAGTATATGTTTACTTGGTTTTACTTTACAAAATAAAGTATTTACTCCAAGAGAGCAAAGTGATTCAGTAAGTCAAGATTTAATTTCAAAAGTAGGTCTTTGAGTTTAATTTGTAACATTTATAACTACATTTTCTGTCTGATCCTGTGATAGAACAACACTTTGAAGAGTGTTTTCTGAATAAGGGAGTTATGAATACAACACAAACAATCCTTTTCACCTGTGAATTGGGCCTCAAAAGGGGTTACCTTATGAACCCAGCACTTCAAAAAGGAATAATGCTAAATCAAAAGAGAAACTTGTATTCACTGAGCATCTATTCTGAGACAACAGAGAAAATCACTTCCAGATTCCAGGACAAGTTTAGCTCACCTTGGCAACAGGTCACAATACAATAAACTTGGCTACAGACATCCACAAAACAGAATATGGTTACCAAAGCACATTGGAACACAAAGTTAATAAATACACATTGTAAAGTCTCTAAATGTTCACAAACAATATTCCATGCATCATGCTATAACATGCTGAGACACATATGGGAAACTAATCTCTGTGGGAGCTAAAATATGTGTGTCTTTGTCTAACAACATCAGGGCTCTCGGTGTGAATGTTGGGTCCCCTTTTAGGGGACCTTTGGGGGTATTAAGCTGCAGCAAATGGCTTAATGTGAAGTGACAGACACGTGGAAGAATTAGATGAGTGTTATCAGGGGTCAGTCACTCAGGTTACATCCGGTCAACGAGGCCGGCTTGTTCAGTTGGCTGGACCTTGCAAATGCCCTCAGGACAAGCATTATGAATTTAATTCTTAATTAGAAGTGATTCAATATGAGAACAGTATCAATCCAACTAGAGAAGTGGATTGTCATTGAATGCATCATTTGAGTGATCCTGTTCATCTTAAGCCAGCAGACTGAAGAAGCCCCTGACCCCACACCAGACCCATCATGGACAATTTGAGTGTTGATGAAAGCAATTGATCAGGGCTGCCTGGAGAATTGAAGGCCTGGATCTATCAACATGGGTACCGTACATAATTCCTATGGTGATTGATTTTCAAGCTTCAAAAGGAAGATCAATCACTTCCTCGAAAGGGGGCTGTGACCACCTCTATGGCTGCCCTTGAACAGATTGACTGAGGAGTTCTTGTTTACCCGAGAAAGGGGGTGTTATATAATGACTCTTCAGAAATAAAAGTCTCCAAGGATTAGGTACGAAGACAGTATCTTCGTCAGGTAAAGAAGGTGCCTCTAGAATCAACTTGGAGGAGGAAGAAAGCCAAGAACGTACACCAACGTGATGGGCGAGGGCAGCAGCTGAGGGTGTCGGGCATACCGTGGACCCCTTGAAGTTCACTTGGCCTCCCAGTCCCTCTGCAGGGCGTTAAAGCTTCCCTACATCACAGGATGCCTAATCTCCAACTGGACAGAATGATGCTGAAAGACCTAAGTCAATGACCCAAGGTTGCATCCCTGACGATGTGTCTTTGTGCATCTCATGATGACAACAAGTGTCATGCTAAGAACAGACAGGCGTCTACGTCAGGGGAGACCTTTCAAAACAAACATGTTATGCCGTGTCATTAAACTGTTTGTACAAGAAATCTACATTTAATGATGAAGACAAATTTAAGACTCATATATTCATCTTGGCAGTACAATTCAAAAAGCCAAAAAACATTCACAAGGAAATTTATGTTCTCACAGTTGATGTGTAATACAAGCTGTCCCATAAATACTAAAATAGTATAGTCCAGCAAAAGGAGAAACACTAAATGCTCTTCAGTCAGACCTTTTGAACCAAGAGGTTAAAATGAGCCCGTACTACTCCAGTAGCTGCTCTTTAAGTTGTTATCCAAAGCTGCCTGGCATTCATGACTGAACACATGTGTAATCATGTTGTCTGGAGGACGGTGGACAGGACAAACTTCTGTCCAGCCGATGACCGAGTTTGGCTGAATATAGCCATGTGATCTGTAACATTGTTTTCCTGCTTCTGTTAACAACATCATTTTATCGGAGTATCTGTTGTGTTGTGTAACGTATTACTGGCCACATGCTGTACTGTGTTTCCCAGAGAGTACAGAGAGTGTGTGTGTGTGTGTGTGTGTGTGTGTGTGTGTGACTCATAGCTTTGATGGTTTGACAAAAACAAGAAATAGGGGAATATAAACAAGGCTGAAAGAGCTGCAGCAATATTAGCAAACAGTCCGTTGAATGTGTGTTCCTCGTGCTGCCGGGGTTGGAGGTGGTTTCCTCAGTCAATCAGCCGGTTCTATGTGCAGCCGGTTCTATGTGCAGTAGATTCTATGTGCAGCATATTCTATGTGCAGCATGTTCTATGTGCAGCATGTTCTATGTGCAGCAGGTTCTATGTGCAGCAGGTTCTATGTGCAGCAGGTTCTATGTGCAGCAGGTTCTATGTGCAGCAGGTTCTATGTGCAGCCGGTTCTATGTGCAGTAGGTTCTATGTGCAGCAGATTATATGTGCAGCCGGTTCTTTGTGCAGCAGGTTCTATGTGCAGCAGGTTCTTCTATGTGCAGCAGGTTATATGTGCAGCATGTTCTTTGTGCAGCATGTTCTTTGTGCAGCAGGTTCTATGTGCAGCAGGTTCTTCTATGTGCAGCAGGTTATATGTGCAGCAGGTTCTATGTGCAGCAGGTTCTATGTGCAGCAGGTTCTATGTGCAGCAGGTTCTATGTGCAGCATGTTCTTTGTGCAGCATGTTCTATGTGCAGCAGGTTCTTCTATGTGCAGCAGGTTATATGTGCAGCATGTTCTTTGTGCAGCATGTTCTTTGTGCAGCAGGTTCTATGTGCAGCAGGTTCTTCTATTTGCAGCAGGTTATATGTGCAGCAGGTTCTATGTGCAGCATGTTCTTTGTGCAGCATGTTCTATGTGCAGCAGGTTATATGTGCAGCAGGTTCTATGTGCAGCAGGTTCTATGTGCAGCAGGTTCTATGTGCAGCAGGTTATATGTGCAGCATGTTCTTTGTGCAGCATGTTCTTTGTGCAGCAGGTTCTATGTGCAGCAGGTTCTTCTATTTGCAGCAGGTTATATGTGCAGCAGGTTCTATGTGCAGCATGTTCTTTGTGCAGCATGTTCTATGTGCAGCAGGTTATATGTGCAGCAGGTTCTATGTGCAGCAGGTTCTATGTGCAGCAGGTTCTATGTGCAGCAGGTTATATGTGCAGCATGTTCTTTGTGCAGCATGTTCTTTGTGCAGCAGGTTCTATGTGCAGCAGGTTCTTCTATGTGCAGCAGGTTATATGTGCAGCAGGCTCTATGTGCAGCAGGTTCTATGTGCAGCAGGTTCTATGTGCAGCAGGTTCTATGTGCAGCATGTTGTTTGTGCAGCAGGTTCTATGTGCAGCAGGTTCTATGTGCAGCATGTTGTTTGTGCAGCAGGTTCTATGTGCAGCAGGTTCTGTGCAGCAGATTCTATGTGCAGCAGGTTCTATGTGCAGCAGGTTCTATGTGCAGCAGGTTCTATGTGCAGCCGGTTCTATGTGCAGCCTGTTCTATGTGCAGCAGGTTCTATGTGCAGCATGTTGTTTGTGCAGCAGGTTCTATGTGCAGCAGGTTCTGTGCAGCAGATTCTATGTGCAGCAGGTTCTATGTGCAGCAGGTTCTATGTGCAGCCGGTTCTATGTGCAGCCTGTTCTATGTGCAGCAGGTTCTATGTGCAGCATGTTCTTTGTGCAGCAGGTTCTATGTGCAGCATGTTCTATGTGCAGCATGTTCTTTGTGCAGCAGGTTCTATGTGCAGCCGGTTCTATGTGCAGCAGGTTCTATGTGCAACAGAGACTGTGTTCCATCTATAACATGAGTATTAGCCATGGGATGACCCTGGGCTTTGGTGTACATCATAACGTTGGTTCCCTTCCCTGTGTGTGTCATATTTCAGTAAGTAACATAAAAGGAGTTGATGGATCAACACCTGGAAGAGTTTACAATAAAAGGTTGAAGCTGTTAGTTTCCCGTGTGCCTCTGAGCCAAACACAACACGCGCTACAAACTCCAGCATCCGACTACCAACCTGCAGTCCCAAGCATCTGAAGGAGAGATGGAGAGAACACAAGTCCTAGAGAGGAAGACGAGCAGACGGTGGAGAGGCTCAACCAATCACAGCCTCTGCATATCTGTTTATGTGTGAAGCATCAACTTCACACCATGGTTCACATGGAAAGGGTTCTGCCGTGACCTCGCTGCACCTCTTACCGACTGGAGACGCTGGATGTGTTCTCTGCAGGTTTCTAAGTCGCTGTCTCCAGAAACCACAATCAGTCCCAGAGGAATGGCTGCAGATACAGAGGAACAAGACAATTATCCAACAGCTCTTTGATATATAGGACCTTTAATACTGCTGCTTGAGAAGGATGGAGACCTGAGACTCCACCAGTCTAATTAAAGACTATATATATCTTTCTTTCTGTCACCAGTAGGATGCTGTATGTATATATAAATGTAACATATTTATATCTCCAGACTAAGCTTCCAGGTTCCACATGTCTTTAATTAGTAGATATGTAGATATATATGTACATATTTATATGTATGCTGTGCAACACACAGAAACAAAGAGAACCATGTCTACATGTACATGAACATATAGTTTAGTGTCGACATTATTGTAAAAGGTAACAGCGCCACCCGGTGTCAGAGCTCTGGACTGACATGAGCTGCATGTGAGTGTGATGGTGTCCTGACTTCCTGTTGCATTGAGCTGGGCTTATGGCTGGATGACACAACATAAACACATCCCGGAGTGTTTGCTCACATGCTTGTCGGAGCTTGTCCTTGTCATAGTGCAGAGCCTCGTAGTCCGCCATGCTGATCCTGCTGACCCGGATCCTCAGCCTCTCTGGGACCGGCTGCTGACTGGCACACAGACGGAGACATTAGAAGCCGAGCATGGCGCCTCGTTGGCACGCCGCCTGAGGGGCGTGCCGCCTCGGTGGCACGGCACCTCGGTGGCACGCCGCCTCGGTGGCACGGCACCTCGGTGGCACGCCGCCTGAGGGGCATGCCGCCTCGGTGGCACGCCGACTGAGGGGCATGCCGCCTCGGTGGCACGCCGACTGAGGGGCATGCCGCCTCGGTGGCACGCCGACTGAGGGGCATGCCGCCTCGGTGGCACGGCACCTCGGTGGCACGCCGCCTGAGGGGCATGCCGCCTCGGTGGCACGCCGACTGAGGGGCATGCCGCCTCGGTGGCACGGCACCTCGGTGGCACGGCACCTCGGTGGCACGCCGCCTCAGTGGCACGGCACCTCGGTGGCACGCCGCCTGAGGGGCATGCCGCCTCGGTGGCACGCCGCCTGAGGGGCATGCCGCCTCGGTGGCACGGCACCTCGGTGGCACGCCGCCTCAGTGGCACGGCACCTCGGTGGCACGCCGCCTGAGGGGAACTTACTCGTTGAGGTGAGGGAGGGAGGTCGGGCGCTTGGTCTTCTGCACCATGTTGGCCTGGTTTCTGAGGCTGATGTGGATCACAGAGGGAGCCAGCCTGCACGGTTCACCATCCACCTAACGAGTCATCACAAGCACAGCCGAGGTGATCGCCACGCTGCTTCAGGATCGTCAGGGGTCAAAGGTCAAATCATGTATATGGACACCACCTACCTGGACTGGGAGAGGCTTTGTGGTGGTGAGGGTGACTTCTCTGCACTGGTTCAACCGTTCTCCATGACCTCCAACCTGGAGAGTAGCCTACACAAACCAATAAGATGTAAATATGCTAGCAGGGAATGGGTTTTCTTTGTGTGGTTGTTGAGCCATAAATCATATGTGGCCAGTCAAGGTTCTATGTTGGTTCTATGTTGGTTCGATGTTGGTTCTATGTTGGTTCGATGTTGGTTCTATGTTGGTTCTATGTTGGTTCTATGTTGGTTCTATGTTGGTTCTAGGTTCTATGTTGGTTCTATGTTGGTTCTAGGTTCGATGTTGGTTCTATGTTGGTTCAATGTTGGTTCAATGTTGGTTCGATGTTGGTTCGATGTTGGTTCGATGTTGGTTCAATGTTGGTTCAATGTTGGTTCGATGTTGGTTCGATGTTGGTTCGATGTTGGTTCGATGTTGGTTCTAGGTTCGATGTTGGTTCGATGTTGGTTCGATGTTGGTTCTATGTTGGTTCTATGTTGGTTCTATGTTGGTTCTAGGTTCTATGTTGGTTCTATGTTGGTTCTAGGTTCGATGTTGGTTCTATGTTGGTTCAATGTTGGTTCGATGTTGGTTCTAGGTTTGATGTTGGTTCTATGTTGGTTCTATGTTGGTTCGATGTTGGTTCTATGTTGGTTTGATGTTGGTTCTATGTTGGTTCTATGTTGGTTCTATGTTGGTTCGATGTTGGTTCTATGTTGGTTCTATGTTGATTCGATGTTGGTTCTATGTTGGTTCTATGTTGGTTCTATGTTGGTTCTAGGTTCGATGTTGGTTCGATGTTGGTTCTATGTTGGTTCGATGTTGGTTCGATGTTGGTTCGATGTTGGTTCTATGTTGGTTCTATGTTGGTTCTAGGTTCGATGTTGGTTCGATGTTGGTTCTATGTTGGTTCTATGTTGGTTCGATGTTGGTTCGATGTTGGTTCGATGTTGGTTCTAGGTTCGATGTTGGTTCTATGTTGGTTCGATGTTGGTTCTATGTTGGTTCTATGTTGGTTCTAGGTTTGATGTTGGTTCTATGTTGGTTCTATGTTGGTTCTATGTTGGTTCTAGGTTCGATGTTGGTTCTATGTTGGTTCTATGTTGGTTCTATGTTGATTCGATGTTGGTTCTAGGTTCGATGTTGGTTCGATGTTGGTTCGATGTTGGTTCTATGTTGGTTCTAGGTTCGATGTTGGTTCTATGTTGGTTCTATGTTGGTTCGATGTTGGTTCTATGTTGGTTCTATGTTGGTTCTATGTTGGTTCGATGTTGGTTCGATGTTGGTTCTATGTTGGTTCTATGTTGGTTCCATGTTGGTTCTATGTTCGATGTTGGTTCTATGTTGGTTCTATGTTGGTTCTATGTTGGTGAGTCACTGCTACACACCAGTGAGGTCATGGTGAATCCAATGACCTCGATGAATCCATCATCATGGCGCTGAGGTTCAAAGTCGTGATGTTCACCGGGGGTCCCCCAAGGCGTGGTACCTGCACAGTATCTGAAGAGCACAACACACACACACACACACACACACACACAGCCCGTTCAGTCAGAGACACATAACACCACTAGGTGTCGCTCCACAATCAAAAAGACACAAACCTCCAGGAATTATAATTATGTGTAAACTCTCATATTCAAAAGGAACAAAGGGTTTCTGTATGCATCTAAAGCTTTGACACAGTGGAGCATGTCGGGAACAGAATATAAAATGTCTTAGTGTATAATCACTTGAAACTAGGAGCAGGGGTCCTGTCAATCAAACCAATAATATCATATCAATAATTTGACTGTTTAACTGGCAGCATTAATCAGACAGAATTCTTATTGTTGGTTAATTATTAACATCCCTACTGCAAACCGTGTTGTAATAAAAGACAATAAAACATGAACTTTAAGGTATTGTTAAGTCTTAGCAAGTGTAAGCTCTGCTGTTCTTGAGCTGCTATAGAAGGAAAGCTATTTGATTAGTAAAACAGAGAGGCTGCTGGGAAATGTAGTTCAACCAGCACAGATCAGTAGTCCACATCAGGAACAGGAGGAGCATCACCTGGGGATGTTGAGGAAGACCAGGCACTGCAGCTTCAGGTCCTGGACCTTTGATGTCAGATCTGTCCCGTCACACTGGAGAGGAGGGGGGGAGGGGAGAGGGGGGGGGGGGGACAGAGAGAGAGAGACAGAGAGAGAGAGGAATGGAGTGAGTGTGTCGTCTCTAAATCACTGACTGCTTGATGGACAGCTACTCACCACCAGTTTGATGTGCTTAGACAGGTCTTTGGAGCTTCCCATCAGGAAATCTGAGAAGGCTGTCTGTAGGAGAGACAGACAGACAGACAGGCACGCAGACAGACAGGCAGACAGACAGACAGACAGGCAGACAGGCACGCAGACAGACAGGCAGACAGACAGACAGACAGACAGGCAGACAGGCACGCAGACAGACAGACAGGTAAGCAGGGCTGTCTCAGGAGTGTACCATGAGAGCTACAGTAGTAAGTATGTAACTCTGTAACTGTTCATCTGGTCACATGACATCTAGTGTTCATCTGGTCACATGACATCTATTGTTCATCTGGTCACATGACATCTATTGTTCATCTGGTCACATGACATATAGTGTTCATCTGGTCACATGACATCTAGTGTTCATCTGGTCACATGACATCTAGTGTTCATCTGGTCACATGACATCTAGTGTTCATCTGGTCACATGACATCTATTGTTCATCTGGTCACATGACATCTATTGTTCATCTGGTCACATGACATCTATTGTTCATCTGGTCACATGACATATAGTGTTCATCTGGTCACATGACATCTAGTGTTCATCTGGTCACATGACATCTAGTGTTCATCTGATCACATGACATCTAGTGTTCATCTGGTCACATGACATCTATTGTTCATCTGGTCACATGACATCTATTGTTCATCTGGTCACATGACATCTAGTGTTCATCTGGTCACATGACATCTAGTGTTCATCTGATCACATGACATCTATTGTTCATCTGGTCACATGACATCTAGTGTTCATCTGGTCACATGACATCTAGTGTTCATCTGATCACATGACATCTAGTGTTCATCTGGTCACATGACATCTATTGTTCATCTGGTCACATGACATCTATTGTTCATCTGGTCACATGACATCTAGTGTTCATCTGGTCACATGACATCTAGTGTTCATCTGGTCACATGACATCTATTGTTCATCTGGTCACATGACATCTATTGTTCATCTGGTCACATGACATCTAGTGTTCATCTGGTCACATGACATCTAGTGTTCATCTGGTCACATGACATCTAGTGTTCATCTGGTCACATGACATCTATTGTTCATCTGGTCACATGACATCTAGTGTTCATCTGGTCACATGACATCTATTGTTCATCTGGTCACATGACATCTATTGTTCATCTGGTCACATGACATCTAGTGTTCATCTGGTCACATGACATCTAGTGTTCATCTGGTCACATGACATCTAGTGTTCATCTGGTCACATGACATCTAGTGTTCATCTGGTCACATGACATCTAGTGTTCATCTGGTCACATGACATCTATTGTTCATCTGGTCACATGACATCTATTGTTCATCTGGTCACATGACATCTATTGTTCATCTGGTCACATGACATCTATTCATCTGTCCATCCGGGGAGAGGGATCCTCCTCTGTTGCTCTCCTGAAAGGTTCTTACCCTTTTTTCCCCTGAAAGGGTTTTTTCAGTTTCTTTGGGGAGTTTTTCCTGATTCGATGTGAGGTCAAAGGTCAGGGATGTCGTATGTGTACAGATTGTAAAGCCCTCTGAGGGGAGTTTGTGATTTGTGATCTCGGGCTGTACTAAATAAAGTGAATTGAATTGGAAAGGGTCAACCAGTTGACCTAAATCTAAATGTTGTGATCAGTGATCGTTAAGCCTTTACCACGAGCGGCACTCACCCCGGCGTAGAACATCTTATTCCTAAAACGACTATTAAACTTCTCCGGGTTGGCTTCTGAAACAATAAAAGAAACAGCATGATACATTTGATAAACAAATATCATGTATAAATATTAGAACACATAAAACGTACACATCGATATCAATGTGACAATAACAGCACAGTAACATTTGCTCTGTGCATGAACATTAATGTACCTCTTGACTCGTGGAACTCTAGAGTCACATGGGCATCAAACCCAAGACTGAAGTAATTGTTGAACACATCTAGAAGAAGCTGAGAGCACACACACATCACATCAACAGTCAAGTGTCAAGCATTAATAAAAGTTGTATTTCCCATTCACCGACACTGAGCTAATCAGAAACAGGATCTATGAGGAGGACACTGAAAAGCACTGGAGCTGCTCAGCCCCTTTACCTTATCCGTTTGCTGTTCGTCCGGTTCAACCCCTGCACTGTGGTTTGGGTCAACCTGTAGATTCCATCTGTCTAGCTGGACAACCGTTCCATCTTCAACATGGGAGAGGATCTTAGACAGAGGTTCATCCGTATAGCCCTGGAGTACATGCAGAGTCACAGAAAGACATGGTTATGAATAGAACACATGTATTTACTCTTACAGTTCAGTTGTGTGTGTGTGTACTCACCCCTCCCCAGTTCAGGGTCCTGGCGAGGTCATTTCCTGTCCCAAGGGGCAACACGGCAACAGGAGGTTGAGGATTTATTGCCAGTTCATCAAGACAAGACAGGATCCAGCCCACCTGGTTCCACACACACAGACATGCAGGTACATCAGCCGAGTACGCACTTCATAGCCTCCTTCCATGGTACCTTACCACTGGCTTTACGCCCATGGCCATGCACTACTCCTTATTCAACAGGTACATCAGCTGAGTACGCACTTCATAGCCTCCTTCCATGGTACCTTACCACTGGCTTTACGCCCATGGCCATGCACTACTCCTTATTCAACAGGTACATCAGCTGAGTACGCACTTCATAGCCTCCTTCCATGGTACCTTACCACTGGCTTTACGCCCATGGCCATGCACTACTCCTTATTCAACAGGTACATCAGCTGAGTGTGCACTTCATAGCCTCCTTCCATGGTACCTTACCACTGGCTTTACGCCCATGGCCATGCACTACTCCTTATTCAACAGGTACATCAGCTGAGTGTGCACTTCATAGCCTCCTTCCATGGTACCTTACCACTGGCTTTACACCCATGGCCATGCACTACTCCTTATTCAACAGGTACATCAGCTGAGTACGGACTTCATAGCCTCCTTCCATGGTACCTTACCACTGGCTTTACGCCCATGGCCATGCACTACTCCTTATTCAACAGGTACATCAGCTGAGTACGGACTTCATAGCCTCCTTCCATGGTACCTTACCACTGGCTTTACGCCCATGGCCATGCACTACTCCTTATTCAACACAGACAATATTAGGAAATTAACTATTTAAAAAATGCCCTCTTGCATCAAACCTCCTTTAATAAATATATATCAGACATATATTGTAGTCATTGTGTCATTCCACAAACTGATAATATAGTGGATGTGAACTAGGAATGTAAGTTGTGTGTGTGTGTGTGTGTGTTACTACTCACAGTGCCGTCTCCTCCACAGGCCATGATCCTTAGGTTATGGACTTTACGATACAGCTCCAGGCTACAAGATAGACACTGGTTAATAATGTGTGTGTGTGTGTGTGTGTGTGTGTGTGTGTGTGTGTGTGTGTGTGTGTGTGTGTGTGTGTGTGTGTGTGTGTGTGTGTGTCTTACCCCTCCTTTGGTCCTCCTTGGCTCAGGTCAAATACCTGTCTGGGGTTCAGATACCACATGAAAGACTGCAGGATCTTATTACCCTGTCAGACGGAGAAACCAACAGGACGTTGGAAGATTAAAAAGTATGAACGTACGTACAGTACAACAGCTGGCTCTGAGGCCTTGTCTAGTTTAAACGTACGTACAGTACAACAGCTGGCTCTGAGGCCTTGTCTAGTTTAAATGTACGTACAGTACAACAGCTGGCTCTGAGGCCTTGTCTAGTTTAAATGTACGTACAGTACAACAGCTGGCTCTGAGGCCTTGTCTAGTTTAAACGTACGTACAGTACAACAGCTGGCTCTGAGGCCTTGTCTAGTTTAAATGTACGTACAGTACAACAGCTGGCTCTGAGGCCTTGTCTAGTTTAAATGTACGTACAGTACAACAGCTGGCTCTGAGGCCTTGTCTTGTAAGACTCAAGTCCAGTCAAGGTTCAAACATTGGGTTTGTAGGTGCTAATTAAGGGATTTGAATGTATCCATCCATCACCATCCATCCTTCCTTCCATCTATCCAACCATCTATCATAACGTATATTCCTTTATCAACCATCCATCCATCCAACCATCTATCTATCATACCATATATTCCATCATCCATCCATCATCTTCTGCTCTACCTGGGTCCTCTTGCCATCTTCTATATTGTTGAACAACTTCAGCGTCTCCCCAAAGCTCATGACCACAGCTGAGGGTCTGAACGTAGATAGACTGAGCTTAGTCTTTCTCCTCAGCTTCCTCTTCCCCCCAACGGCCCGGTACAACGTCTTCATCACTGCTGCCCGAGCTACCTTCTCCACCTGACCCTCACTGGTGAACCACAAGATACTGACTGACTATCTGGCTGTGGGCTGGTTGAGTGCCACCAGAACTGCTCAGCAGATAGCTTGACTGGGCTGAAGGACACATGCCTGTTGACCAGTGCACTGCCTGTATGAATACCTGGTTTCCTCCGCTCTTGGGGTTGACAAACACCAGCAGTGGCTTCATCAGTGGTGCAGGGATGGGTCGGATTAAAAACGGCCTCCATTGCCGTCCGTCCTGTCAGAGAGGAAGATGATCATGTGTCAACACAAAGCAAAAGGACCCCAACCACCAAGGGGAGAACTGGGGAGTGTTGTGTGTTTCATATGTGAAGCATAACCACGTGGTAGTGATCCAGCCATGCTCTGCAGGACTGACCTCGGCTCCTTTCTTGCTACTTTTCCTCTTGAACGATGTTCTCTTCTTCTTCTTACTGGACTTCATAGACGACTGTTGGAGAAACCAAACACAGACAGGTGTTCTCAAGATGAAGGAAAGGGGCTCTCCCTTCATCCACATCCACTATTAACAGAACACATCTCCTTGTTGGAGATACTCAGAAAAACAACTTCAAAAGAGGAATGTCTGTCTTCAAACGGGTCAAGAACAAGAGATGTAGAATGCAGATGAAATCTGAACGATTTAAGTGTCCTCCAGGAAATTGATTTTGGGGGAGGCCATGTCCTCCAAAAAGGTCCTTTTCTAGGCAGAAGACATGAGTGTAGTGAAGCTCTCCTACATCATGTCCATCTCTGTCCTGTGGACACCTGGTGGACTGAAGCTCTCCTACATCATGTCCATCTCTGTCCTGTGGACACCTGGTGGACTGAAGCTCTCCTACATCATGTCCATCTCTGTCCTGTGGACACCTGGTGGACTGAAGCTCTCCTACATCATGTCCATCTCTGTCCTGTGGACACCTGGTGGACTGAAGCTCTCCTACATCATGTCCATCTCTGTCCTGTGGACACCTGGTGGACTGAAGCTCTACTACATCATGTCCATCTCTGTCCTGTGGACACCTGGTGGACTGAAGCTCTCCTACATCATGTCCATCTCTATCCTGTGGACACCTGGTGGACTGAAGCTCTACTACATCATGTCCATCTCTGTCCTGTGGACACCTGGTGGACTGAAGCTCTCCTACATCATGTCCATCTCTGTCCTGTGGACACCTGGTGGACTGAAGCTCTACTACATCATGTCTGCACTAGTTATTATCAATATTATGTTCAATGTAGACCCGAGGACTGTTTGGGTGATGTTGGATATGTGTCGGGAGGACCAAGGGAGGAAATGTGTTCATTTGATCAAAATAAAAATGCAATAAAATGGCTTGTGGAACAAAAAGAGTATCAACAGTGTTACCTGATGGCGCCGGACTCGAATGATCCATGTGGGTGGCACTATAAGAGCAGCGTGAGCTCCTATTGGACAAGCCTCCTCAATCTGCTGCAGCATGAAGCAGGACACCTTGTTGTGGTACTAAAGAGGGACAATGGATACATGTATTGATTGAGATGTGAGGAACAGAAAGAAGATCATGGATTAGACCCACTCACAGCCTGTTGGCACCAGGAGCAGCTGATGGCCACGATCTCTTTGCTGTGGAAAGCAAACTTCTGCTGGAAGCCCTGCAGAGAGCACAGGACCCAGGAGGAGTCAGAGCCTGTGTGAAAGAACCTCTTGGAGTGGTCGCCAGCACAATTGACACTCACCTTCCCACATTGTTTACATTTGCCTTCCTGCCGTCTCCGATGCACCCAGTGATGACGCACCCCGATGGGCTGAACACATGACACGGATCATCATTCTATTAAATAGCATACTTTGTAGAACATTGAGCAATGTAAATCTGTTTCCCTGTTGGTTCCTGAGCTTGTAGGAGAAGAATCAGATCGACTCTACAACAAACCTCTCCAACTCACCTCTCGGATGTTCCTCGAGCCGGATTCTCTGAAAGACGGTTTACACCTGAAATTAATCTGGAAAAGAGAGAGGAAGAGAAGAGAGGACTGATGGGAGCTGGGAACTGAGCAGCTTCTAGGAGCTCCACATTGATTGGATCAGGAGGAGAAAGAAGCTGCCAGAGAGGTTCACACTGCAGTGAAAGTAGGGGGCACCACGGTACCCCATCGGGAAGAGAAAACCCAGAGCAGGGAGGGAACATGCAGGCTGAACACCAAACTGATTTGGGATCAGGACATCACTAATGATATCAGTGACTCCATCATGCTCCTGCGGAGATGTTCTGCCCACCACATCACAGACATGTGATCGACTAGCGTTCTGATAATGTGTCACATGACCTTTGGTCTCATGTTGTTTATTGGGTCCTAATTCCTACATCCTATGGATGTGATTATTACAGTGATGATTCATAAATAATGTGACAGTGGCTAGTAGGTGGACCAGTCCTGGTCACTCTGTGCTGTTAGTTTCAGAAAATGGCCTTAGTATCAACAGAGCCCCCCTAAACCCCTGATCGACAAGGAAAGGAGATGGACAGGAAAGGAAAGGAGCCGAACCAAAGTGTGCAAAGGGTGAGTGTCTGACCTGGATTAGCTCTTTTTAAAGGTTGCATGTTATATCTGTAGCACTGTGTGTGTGGGTAAGTGGCACTGAAATCACTAAGAATGGTTGACACCACCTGAGCGCTGAGTGGTTCTGACCCAGTTGGGTGAGCATCACTCTAAAGGGGCTCTAGAGCTGGGGAACTGCAGGTCAGACAGGAGGAACAGTCAAAGACCAGCTGCACTCTTACCAATGTGCTCTGCTTCAATCATGTCTGAGGGTTTAATCACTTCTCTCCCATCTTAAACTCTTCTCTCACCTTTGTCCATTTGACACATGTTTTAAACATCGGTCTTTAGCTGAGCCTGTAGCTCAACTGGTTAGGTATTTGGTCTGTAACCACAAGGCCCAGGTTCCCTTCCCAGTGTGTTTATTTGTCTTATTTGTCTTATTGTCCATGTTATGCTCCACCCACCAAGACACATTCCTTGAATGTCCAACATACTTGGCAATAAATTGTTGTGATTCTTTAATCTTCTCCTGTCCACCTTTAGCTTTACACCTGCATCTTTCTGCGTGGAATAAATGGATGATTTGATTTCCTGGATCAATCTGCTCGGTTAGGTACTTTTATGGCGTGGGCCAGAGAACTTACCTTCTCCAGTTGTTCTATACAGATGGTGTGGGCCACTATCTTACATGCAGCACACTTCCTTCTACTGATGGACTTTTGCTAGAAAGAGAAGGAGAAAATAAACGGTTTGGGAACAAGGAAAAGGAAAATCACAGAAATAGGCTAAGGACCAAAAGTGAAACAGTCAGTACTTGACCGACAGTCATCTGAGGAGGCACTAACCCATCTCTTACCACTAGGGGGCAGTCCAGTGCTGCATATGGTGAAAGGTTCCTGAACATATAACCACAGTGTGATGCTGACATGAGTAAAATGAGAACATGATGTGAGCGTGTTTGATGACACTGAATCCAAACAGAGTGGATTAGTGACACAGACCTGACACTCATCAATGCTCATCATTATTCAGCCTCGTATGGGAAGGTGTGAAAGTGTCCTTAATGCTGAGTGTTAGTCGATCCTGATGAGCAGGTGGCGACAGCATCACAAGAGATGGGGAAAAAAAATTAAAAATCATGTACGGATTCCTTCCCGACCAAAATATAGCTTTCGCATCAGGGAGGGGAGGGGGTCTTTGACTATGAATACCCTATTTTACCCCCTTTTGAATCATATATATACACATCTTTGAACATCATTTCTCAAAATACCCACTAAGTTCTGAATGAATGTAAATCTGTCATTTGTCACACTAGTCACAGCATACGCTGGGGAGAGGTCAAAGGTCATAGACCAGGAGTCAGTGGACATTCACAGCTGCAGAGACACTCCTCCCCTCATGTCCATTTGATTGGTCTGTAACTTGGATGGAGTCGTTTCATTGGTGCAGATGCTGAAGGAAAAGCTAGTGAGGTGCAGACGAATAACGCTTCTGCGTGACTGAAGGAAACCTGTTGATGCTTCAGTCAAATGAATGGAAGTGGGAGGAGCTACTCACCAGTGCTCTGGCAATACAGTGTTGCTCTCCCACATAGCAGTAGTCTCCAGACACACTGGTCTCAAACCAGATATGGTCTCCACACACCGCTGACTCCTACAGGGACAAACAGGCAGAGAGGTCACTGATGGTGTATGAAGCCATGTGAACATCCTTGGTGTGTTTACCCCGATCAGAAGGATAGAAGAACCGAGCCCAGACTCACAGTCCAGTCCAAAGTGCTGCGGACATCTGCCTCCGGGTCGCTCCGGTTCAGGGACGTACTGGGCTGACAGGGCAGCTGGTGCAGGCCGGACTTAGATATCGCTTTCCTGGAAACACAAAGAGACAAGAGTTGTCTTGACGAGGTCACCGTGCCGACACACATGGCCCACCCAGTGTACTGTCCTTGTGCTGCTGTTGTTTGATTGTTCTGGAAGATGATCCAATGCAATTGGCTCAATCTACGGCTGTCACACAGGAAGTAAAGCTATTTTTGTATGTTTTTTGTTTCATAGTCATCAGGAAGAGGGAAGGAAACTGATCCCACATCAGTCCAGCAGCCCCCCTGAAAACAAGTACAACGATAACGAGACCGATGATGACCAGCTCAAAAGAAACTTGTTTTTACTGCTGTGAACCTGAATATAAATAATGCATAATGCAGTACGGGGACACTGAAAACATGTTATGATATCAGAAGTCACAGTTTAAAAGCTTCCTATCAATCACTTGGATTTCGTCCATTTTGACATGTTGAAGATTGTAATAAGTTTAATTTTTATTATGTGATCAAATGTTGTTAAACAGATGAGCGGAATGGAAAACAACCAATCGTGGTCATGAAGATCTAAAAGGTTCATCCCCTGGGAGCTCGATCGTCCAATCATAACCAACTGTGACATGTGTGTCTGACGGGGACACTGAGGAGAGGTCAGAGAGGCGCCACAAATAGAACATCCCCAACATATATTACCAATTATTTTCACAATTACCGTCATCCTGTGAGTATGAAAACGTATGAAGACTAAAGACTAGGACAGCTGTCTTATAGCCCTTTCCCACCAGACTAAAGACTAAAGACTAGGACAGCTGTCTTATAGCCCTTTTCCACCAGACTAAAGACTAAAGACTAGGACAGCTGTCTTATTGCCCTTTCCTACCAGACTAAAGACTAAAGACTAGGACAGCTGTCTTATTGCCCTTTCCTACCAGACTAAAGACTAAAGACTAGGACAGCTGTCTTATAGCCCTTTCCCACCAGACTAAAGACTAGGACAGCTGTCTTATAGCCCTTTCCCACCAGACTAAAGACTAAAGACTAGGACAGCTGTCGTATAGCCCTTTCCCACCAGACTAAAGACTAAAGACTAGGACAGCTGTCTTATAGCCCTTTCCCACCAGACTAAAGACTAAAGACTAGGACAGCTGTCTTATAGCCCTTTCCCACCAGACTAAAGACTAAAGACTAGGACAGCTGTCTTATAGCCCTTTCCCACCAGACTAAAGACTAAAGACTAGGACAGCTGTCTTATAGCCCTTTCCCACCAGACTAAAGACTAAAGACTAGGACAGCTGTCTTATAGCCCTTTCCCACCAGACTAAAGACTAAAGACTAGGACAGCTGTCTTATAGCCCTTTCCCACCAGACTAAAGACTAAAGACTAGGACAGCTGTCTTATTGCCCTTTCCCACCAGACTAAAGACTAAAGACTAGGACAGCTGTCTTATAGCCCTTTCCCACCAGACTAAAGACTAAAGACTAGGACAGCTGTCTTATAGCCCTTTCCCACCAGACTAAAGACTAAAGACTAGGACAGCTGTCTTATAGCCCTTTCCCACCAGACTAAAGACTAAAGACTAGGACAGCTGTCTTAGAGCCCTTTCCCACCAGACTAAAGACTAAAGACTAGGACAGCTGTCTTATAGCCCTTTCCCACCAGACTAAAGACTAGGACAGCTGTCTTATAGCCCTTTCCCACCAGACTAAAGACTAAAGACTAGGACAGCTGTCTTATAGCCCTTTTCCACCAGACTAAAGACTAAAGACTAGGACAGCTGTCGTATAGCCCTTTCCCACCAGACTAAAGACTAAAGACTAGGACAGCTGTCTTATAGCCCTTTTCCACCAGATGCATTTTGTTAGACGTTGTGTTAGATTTACTAATTAATTACTACTACTTACTGTAGCGCATTAATGATATGTTTTGTACATTAATTAAATGTAATAACTGTCTATTATATATCCACTTCCACAGCATCGCTCTGGAAGAGGGGCAATGATCAGTGTGTGCACCAATGTGGCATTTTGCATAGCCACATGTTAGTGGGCACAAAGGCTCTCTACATGGATGGACTCACAACTTGGAGACAAGGTTCTTCTAGACTGTATGTGTTGCAGGAACATTACTCATCACAGTAAGTGAAGTATTAGAAGTTATAGGCAATACATCTGTGGAAGCAAAGAAGCAAGAAGTCTGCAGATACAAAACCAATACAACGCTTTGTTGTTATTCGTGTGTGAGTGTGTGTGTGTGTTACATACGACAGGAAGTTCTCCCATGTGTCCAGATAAGGATCATAGTACATGGTTTCCTCTGGTTTCCCCAGTCTCTTCTGGAGTGTAGACCCCGAGGAGGACACATGCGTCTCAGCGCTCAGACCTGCTGAGGCCAGCTGACCCAGACTAGGGCTGGTCCTGGCAGTCTGGATCTGCTTATTTAAAGTCCGGTGAACTTGACTTGACCTTCGGCTATTATAGCGACCATAAACTCCATAACCGTCACTGCTCCGAAACACAGAGTCAGCTGGAAGAAGGTGGGAGGAGTTTCGTCTCAGACAGCGAGGAGGGCGGAGCAAGGGGCGGGGTGTGATGTTTTCCATCCTGACTACCTGGGTTAAGTGCATCTGAGTGGCAGACCTGAAGCTTACAGGTGTGTTCTTCACGTCTTCATCTTCATCGCTCCCTTCCTCTCCATCTGAATCCGAACAGGAACATGGGGGGGGCTCCAGTTCCTCCTGCTCCTTCTTCCCCTCCACTCCTATGCCCATCTTGACTACACTCGCAAGTAACATTGAGGATCCGAGTAAATGAGGTTCAATAGACTTGACTTTAAAACGTCGATGTCGCATCGCCATCCCTCGATGTATGCAAGGCACTGAGCCAGAGGCTTTAACCTCAAATGCTCCTCTTCCTCTCTCCACGACTACTTCTGCTCTCTTAGATTCTCCCTTTGCTTCACTAGTGTTTGTTAATCCTCCCTGTCTCCTCTGTCCACTGGCCACCAGTAAGCCAACACTGGGCCGCCTGCGCTGGTCAGCACAAACCGGAGGTAAACCAACAGAGGAGCGTCTGGACTGCACCAATGCTGCAGAGGGTAGACCGACACTAGAGCGCCTCCTGGCTTTACTGGTCTGAAGAGCAGGACCGGGCTGATGCTTCGGTCTTTTCTGCCGACGGCGGAAACGGTGTTGGAAGAAGAAATCCATCATGTCAGGGAGTGCGTTGCAATAGGAAAGGTACCAAACTGGTATGTAGTAAAGTAGTATCTGATAGGCAGCTCAAGGTTAAAGGTCAGGTCTCAGTTCAGATGATGTTGGATGTATTCATGGGGATTGGTGATTGTGCAGCTCCTATCCCTCTCTTCAGTCTTCCTTTAGAAATGCTCTGTTTATTAAATGTGTTTCCTAAATGACACGAACAGAGAGAACAGTTTCCACAAACCTTACTGGTACAACAAGTCCTTCCTTCCAAGTTATGAATAATGTGAAATACTCAGAACAAAATGTACATTTCAGCTGTTAAACTAGATCAATGGCTTCCTGATGCAGTGCTGCTTTGTTCCAAGTCACTCAGTCCCCCAGTAGCCCCGTCACTGGCTCCCTAACTGGACCAACACAGAACTGACCTGCTTAACTTCAGCCTTGGGAACAGTATGGGGCACACCAGGTTCAAGCTTTCAGTGGGTTCTAACCATTTGTTAATGCAGAACGGAAGCTTCAAAGCACTCATTTTGTCACACACCATTTCATTTACTCATCTCAAATACAAGTTATATAAAGCACCTTTGGAGGCTGCATGAACCATGTGATGCTCACTCACACTCTCATTTAGTTCATTTTGCTACATCTATTGCTGTATTTCATTGGATTGTATCTAGATGCTATTGTGTTGTACTGTAGGGTTTCCTGTAGCATTGTATTGAATATATATATATATATATATATATATATATATATATATATATATATATAAACTAATTCATCTAATGTAGGATCAGTTTCGTGGCATTAGTTGACATGCTCCACCTGAAGTAGAGCTTGGGCTGCCTCATGTGACACTTTTCCAGGAACCAGAACCTTTAACTGCAGACCAGACAGCACTACAATAACACAAGCCTGGCTACTGCTAACCAACACAGAGCAAAGGTAGGAGCGATCCGGCTCAACCTTGTGGGTCTTGATAAACAGTGGTCAGTTCCTGATTCAGCTTGAGGGTCTCTGAAAAGGCCCATAAGGCCTCTGGTTCTGCCGTCCCCTGGCTTTTCTCTGTGAGCCCTGAAGTATTGGGTGGACACATTTAGCTGAATCAGAAAGTATCACTGGTCAGTCATTGAAGGGTCCAGCTTGGTTTTCTTTGGAGGGGCTACACCACTGGACTTCTCATCCACTGAGAACCGTTCAGCACTGGAAATATCAACAGCCTTCCTAAAAAACTAATCGGGTGGATGACCTTGTCTAGGTGTGGGCCCTTTCACATGCTGCAGCAGCGGTGGAGGTGACTTGAATACTCACGAACAGGATTGCTATGGCGACGGCGGTGCATGATCATGCTGCGACCGCTAGCGCCTCTGACTTTCACTTAATTTCTGTCTGTATTTGGACCAAACAGGTCAACACGGGGGGAGCCCAGATGGATGCTAACCCAGCTAGTACCTGAGGCTACTCCACTACCCAGCATGCTCCTGGCTGTCTGAAGCCCGGTCACAGGAGACCTGGATCCATCGTGGACCAGGATCAAGCTGCAGGACAGATGATGATGCTACTTCCATATCGTACCACTGTGTCATGTGTTGGTCGTGTTACAAACGGGCTACAAGTGGATTTGGTTGTGCATCGCTATGTTGATAAATGATCCTTGAGTCCTTGTTGCTGTTGGCTAACATGGATTGTCTTGTCCATTGTTTTGAGTCCACATGAAGGGGTTCCATTCTCACACAGTCCATTCACCTCCATAGTCACTTAGTTTCAAGCACTAGCTTTTTCAAACACGTGAGCGGTCATCTTGCTGCTAACTAGCTTCAGCTAAGCCCAGGTTCCAGTAACAGTAGTTCAGCACAAGGCTTGCGTGTTAGTCGGTCATGCACACCACAGAAGAAGTAAAGAACACATGGTGGCCTCCACCATCCTTCCCTGAGCCTCTAAACAACTGGATGATGACTGTCTGTGTGTGTGTGTGTGTGTGTGTGTGTGTGTGTGTGTGTGTGTGTGTGTGTGTGAGAGAGAGTGTGAGTGTGAGTGTGTGTGTGTGTGTGTGTTGCTGTTATGCAACAGCTGCCTTCTACAGTGATAATCTCCTACCATAACGGGGCAGAGTGAGGAAGAGATGACAGATGACTTGAGAGTACTCTAATACTCAAAAGGGTCCATCTCCTTGAGAGCAGATGTTCTTCTATGTCTTTATTAGGACATGTGTGCAATGTTGACATTGTTTCTTAAAGATGACGCTCCAAAGCAGAAGCCTCTTTTGAATTAAGTCTGGGTATTATATCTGAATATGGATAGCAGGAAGGTGGAGGAAGGCTGCAGTCATCCAAAGCATTAGGAGTCATCCTCTGGAGACCATGAATACTTAGGTGTGTCCATCCATCTACACACATAGAAGTGCTTTTCATCAGCAGAACGAGGACGACAACATCTGTCTGTACCTACGAAATATCTGTGTTCAATCAAGGAGAAGGCTAGAGAGTTGTTCTAGAGAGGGTTAGAGAGTTGTTCTAGAGGGGGCTAGAGAGTTGTTCTAGAGAGGGAGTTATTCTAGAGAGGGTTAGAGAGTTGTTCTAGAGAGGGCTAGAGAGTTGTTCTAGAGAGGGAGTTGTTCTAGAGAGGGTTAAAGAGTTGTTCTAGAGAGGGCTAGAGAGTTGTCTTATAGCCCTTTCCCACCAGACTAAAGACTAAAGACTAGGACAGCTGTCTTATAGCCCTTTCCCACCAGACTAAAGACTAGGACAGCTGTCTTATAGCCCTTTCCCACCAGACTAGGGCTAGAGAGTTGTTCTAGAGGGGGCTAGAGAGTTGTTCTAGAGAGGGAGTTGTTCTAGAGAGGGTTAGAGAGTTGTTCTAGAGGGGGCTAGAGAGTTGTTCTAGAGAGGGAGTTGTTCTAGAGAGGGCTAGAGAGTTGTTCTAGAGGGGGCTAGAGAGGGAGTTGTTCTAGAGAGGGTTAGAGAGTTGTTCTAGAGAGGGCTAGAGAGTTGTTCTAGAGAGGGAGTTGTTCTAGAGAGGGTTAGAGAGTTGTTCTAGAGGGGGCTAGAGAGTTGTTCTAGAGAGGTAGTTGTTCTAAAGAGGGTTAGAGAGTTGTTCTAGAGGGGGCTAGAGAGTTGTTCTAGAGAGAGAGTTGTTCTAGAGAGGGCTAGAGAGTTGTTCTATATGGGGCTAGAGAGTTGTTCTAGAGAGGGAGTTGTTCTAGAGAGGGTTAGAGAGTTGTTCTAGAGGGGGCTAGAGAGTTGTTCTAGGGGGGGAGTTGTTCTAGAGAGGGTTAGAGAGTTGTTCTAGAGAGGGCTAGAGAGTTGTTCTAGAGAGGGTTAGAGAGTTGTTCTGGAGAGGGCTAGAGTTGTTCTAGAGAGGGTTAGAGAGGGTTAGAGAGTTGTTCTAGAGAGGGCTAGAGTTGTTCTAGAGAGGGTTAGAGAGGGTTAGAGAGTTGTTCTAGAGAGGGCTAGAGAGTTGTTCTAGAGAGGGCTAGAGTTGTTCTAGAGAGGGTTAGAGAGTTGTTCTAGAGAGGGCTAGAGATTGTACTAGAGAGAGCTAGAGAGTTGTTCTAGAGAGGGTTAGAGTTGTACTAGAGAGGGTTAGAGAGTTGTTCTAGAGAGGACTAGAGAGTTGTTCTAGAGAGGGCTAGAGAGTTGTTCTAGAGAGGGTTAGAGAGTGTGAACTAGAGAGGGTTAGAGAGTTGTTCTAGAGAGGGTTAGAGAGTTGTACTAGAGAGGGTTAGAGAGTTGTTCTAGAGAGGGTTCGAGGGTTGTTCTAGAGAGGGTTAGAGAGTTGTTCTAGAGAGGGTTAGAGAGTTGTACTAGAGAGGGTTAGAGAGTTGTTCTAGAGAGGGTTAGAGAGTTGTACTAGAGAGGGTTAGAGAGTTGTACTAGAGAGGGTTAGAGAGTTGTTCTAGAGAGGGTTAGAGAGTTGTTCTAGAGAGGGTTCGAGGGTTGTTCTAGAGAGGGTTAGAGAGTTGTAGAGAGGGTTAGAGAGTTGTTCTAGAGAGGGTTAGAGAGTTGTACTAGAGAGGGTTAGAGAGTTGTTCTAGAGAGGGTTAGAGAGTTGTACTAGAGAGGGTTAGAGAGTTGTTCTAGAGGGGGCTAGAGAGTTCTAGAGAGGGCTAGCAAGCTGAAGGGAAAACTAAACCTGTCAAACCTCTGTTGAATAAGTAACCAGCTCAGGTTGACTGCCAGGGAGGAAGAATAAAGAGTGTGTGTGTGTGAGTGTGTGTGTGGATATACACAGCTCTGTGCTGTTGGGTTAAATATTTACATCTAAAATAGTGGCGTGCTATGCAAATACAAAGACTTAGAAGCAGTGTGGTCTTCCTCTATGGGGTGAGATCAAACACAATGCATTGTCTCTGTTCAGCTGAACACAGAGGGAGGCAAGGTGATACGTGGTTGAGGACATACAGCCTGTATAGACAGCGTCTGATACCCACCTATACAGCTGATTCTCCTACTTCTCCAGTGATGCCTCTCTACATCCTCTGTGGTTCTGTAGTTTGGCTGACTAGAAACATGTAGTCGTATTAACACCGCTTCTGACCTCTTCTGACCTCTGTACAACTGTTGACGGGACACCTTGACTTTCACAGAGGCAAGAGTTCTTCTTAGCAGAACCTGAACACACCCCTATTTCTTTCATAGTTCCCGGTAAATGCAATTTGCAAACATGCTCTGCATTCAGGGAACAGCTCTGTCTTTTCACATATGCCATGGTGATGCTGATGGTGACAGATATGCAACACGCCACCCGCCATCATATTGAACAGAAGACGATTCTTTATTATAGAACAATCTTTAGTAGTGCCAATGTTCTTGTAATGTGTTTTGAAATATTTTATAAAGATGCCCTCCACTCAAACTCATGGTTTTCTTATGTTTGTCCCCTAACATCCAACCTTTACTATACTGACTTGTATCTGTTTGCCTGAGAGCCATTTTCACACATTCACGGTACAGGAACAAAACAATTCCTGACTGACTGTCTCGGTCTCTACATGGAGATATGTTTTCAGTCCAAACAGTAGCTAATGACCGCAACTATACACACATATTTCAACAAACACAGAAATACCTAAGTAGTCTTGCTCAGCATAATCCCAAGCACCTTTGTTTACAGTCCATATCTCAAACAGAGCCAGCAGGAGGGTGTATGAGGACAGTGTGAACAATAGTACTACCATACAAAGGTATTCTCTTATAATGCATGTTAGTACTATTGCTTACTGCTTATTGTTTCAATAACCATTATGGTTGAAGTCCTGAAGGGACTGGAAACTGGAGCTGGAAATGATGTCCAAGTTCTTCCCAAGAAAAAGCTGTGAGCCGCTAACAGCCACTCACACCTCACAGCCGCTAACAGCCGCTCACACCTCACAGCCGCTAACAGCCGCTCACACCTCACAGCCGCTAACAGCCGCTCACACCTCACAGCCGCTAACAGCCTCTCACACCTCACAGCCGCTAACAGCCGCTCACACCTCACAGCCGCTAACAGCCGCTCACACCTCACAGCCGCTAACAGCCGCTCACACCTCACAGCCGCTAACAGTCGCTCACACCTCACAGCCGCTAACAGCCTCTCACACCTCACAGCCGCTAACAGCCCCTCACACCTCACAGCCGCTAACAGCCGCTCACACCTCACAGCCGCTAACAGCCTCTCACACCTCACAGCCGCTAACAGCCCCTCACACCTCACAGCCGCTAACAGCCGCTCACACCTCACAGCCGCTAACAGCCCCTCACAGCTCACAGCCGCTAACAGCCACTCACACCTCACAGCCGCTAACAGCCCCTCACACCTCACAGCCGCTAACAGCCACTCACACCTCACAGCCGCTAACAGCCCCTCACAGCTCACAGCCGCTAACAGCCACTCACACCTCACAGCCGCTAACAGCCACTCACACCTCACAGCCGCTAACAGTCGCTCACACCTCACAGCCGCTAACAGCCGCTCACACCTCACAGCCGCTAACAGCCGCTCACACCTCACAGCCGCTAACAGTCGCTCACACCTCACAGCCGCTAACAGCCCCTCACAGCTCACAGTTCCCTCATCAGCTGGTTGTGTCCCCCGGTTGTCTGAGTAGACTGAACACAGCACTGCATCAGTTCGCAAACAAGTTACCCTTCACTTTATTTTGAATTAGTTTCCTTGTAAAGTCTACATTTTAAGAATGGTACATATGATTCTTTCTCCTCATAAATAGTTTACAAAGCAAGGAATAAATTAAAAGCCAACCTTGAGAAAGGAGGAGAAAGTTATCCATCTATACTTCCACTCGCTTTTCTCTTCTATCTGTCTACAGAGCGCACGCTAAACCGTGGTGTACTGTGACTGCTAATGGGAGGAGAGTCACTGCTGGTCTGGAGGGAGGAAGAGGAAGAGAGAGAGAGAGAGAGAGAGAGAGAGAGAGAGAGAGGACTAAAATAACTTGGTGTACTTCCTTGACAAGCTGAGCTAAAAATAGTGAGGCAAATGTTCAAATGAAACAGAAGAGAAAGCGCTAACTGCTCAAGTCTGAATTACATAAACTAGATGTGTGGATTAAAGGTGTAATATGTATTCCACATAGAGTATTCCACCTGTACTACAGTCATCAGTACTACAGCCGTCTGTGTTCACGGTGAACGCTTTCATCAGATTAAATCCACCGAGGAAGACGCACAGCTTCATGTGGTCTGGCGCTAGCTAACAACACGCTACCACTTGTCTCATGTAGTCTGAAACATAATGAAACAACGTTTCACCTGGCTTCTGATCTCTAGCTAACAAGGTGTTACCACTTGTCTCTGCCACATGTAGTCTGAAACATAATGAAACCTCCTCGGTGTCTGTAGGCTAACCTCAGAGTTCTGCCATTTCCTTGTCTAGTTAGCGGATTGCATCACTTTATTTGAGGTTAGGTGAAGCAGTCACGCGAATGTCATGACAACCGCCGTGTCCCATACTGGTAAGAAGGGGTTGGAATAGCACACATATACTGCCTACTACTAATTATTCATAATGTCTGTCAGATTCATTGAATGTGTTTATGTAACTCTGTTCATCTGGTCACATGACATCTATTCTTCTGTCCATCCGGGGAGAGGGATCCTCCTCTGTTGCTCTCCTAAAGGGTTCTTACCTTTTTTCCCCATGAATGTTTTTTTTTTTTTTGGAGAGTTTTTACTGATCCGATGTGAGGTCAAAGGTCAGGGATACCTTATGTGTACAGATTGTAAAGCCCTCTGAGACAAAATAAACTGAATTGAATTCTACAGAAACGAAGAAAAGAGAAGTTTGCTAAGGCCGGACGTTATTTAAATCCTCATCACAAGGTTTCCCTCAAACCTTCAGGCCTATGAGACCATGTTTCTCCAAACTGGCCCCGGACCAACCAAGTTAGCCGCCGGTGCTGCACCATGGTCCCTCGCTTCCTCCTTTATAGGAGTGTGGAGCCAAGCCCTGTTACTGTTGGCATGACAACTGTGGCTCCCGTTGCCGTGGGAATGGTGTGCCCTCTCCAAATGACGACTAATGACCCACTGGCAAGGTTATGCACACATGCACACGAATGTTCTTAGCTGTGAGTTGTGAATGAATGGATGTGTGTCTAAAGGGTGGATGCTGCTGGTCAGCTGCCCTAATGGGACCACACATCTGTTCACAGTCTGAGCCGGTGGCTCCACCTGCTGGTCGGCACCAGCTATTACACTGGTTCAGGTAAAGCACCATTATTTGAATCATTACTTTGAAACATTTCACATTCAGGGTGTAGTGTCCTCTCTCCGTCTTACCTCCTGGTGAAGAGCTTGAGTCCGGTGAAAGACCTGGAGCAGCCGGTCAGCATCTCGTTCTCTTCCTCCACACAGATTGGGGGTGGCGAGGAGAAGAATGTGAGGAGGTTGGAGGAGGAGGATTCTCCATCAGCTCCTTGTACTGGGAGGGACCCTGCTCCTTCTCTTTCCCTGGCTGTCTCTTCAGGAGCACCACCACGGGCCTCCAGTCCAGCCCCATGTCCCAGATCAGTATCTGCCTCATAGTCCATGACTGTTCAGTTCCTGGACCCTCACCCTGGTCACATTTTGTCTGGATAAGATACAAGTCCTGTGACTCTGGCTACTTCCTGCAAAGTCAGCTGTAGTCCCTAAAAGCCCTGACTGTCCCCTGTGATGTGCAAGCTATCCAGAGGAGGAGTCCAAACATGAAGGAGAGGAACCAGATCCCTGACCTCAGCTTCTTAATGCTTTTAAGATGGAATCTTCTTTATCAACGTGACGGAGGTTCGATACCGGACCCCAGCTGCCTCGTTGCAGTCCTGTCAAGCTCTCCCAGGAGGAAGTATGACCAGTAACCACCAGACCAACGCTGACTAAGATACTCCCATCAGAAGTGGACTATTAACAGGACTGGACTGAGTCTCAAAGGTTCCTCCCTCAGGCGCTGGACTCAAACAGGAACAGCACTACAACCATCAGGACGAGCTGGTTCAAACCGGGTCTGAGTACACCCCTAAAGGACTTCAAACATGGCTACCCTGCAGAGGCTACAAGGTCAATAATCCACATGCCAAAGGTCTTTAACAAGACTCACAAGGGGTGTGTGTGTGTGTGTGTGTGTGTGTGTGTGTGTGTGTGTGTGTGTGTGTGTGTGTGTGTGTGTGGTGAGATTAGACATAATCCGTCCCTGCCTTTCTCTCCATGTGTCCCACTCAGCAATACAAGTCCACTGTTCCTGGACCTGTCAATCACTGTTCCCGTTTTTCACTCCTGTGTCTTCCTCCTCCTCCTCCTCCTCCTTCTTCTCCTTCTTCTCCTTCTTCTTCTTCCTCTTCCTCTTCCTCTTCCTCGCTCAGTTCCTCTCCTCGGGCCCCTCTCTCCCCCCGTCTCTTCTGGCTCAGTTTAACTACACATTCACACACACGCACACACAACTGAGCAGCACGCTGCACACACACACGCCTTCGTAAACACTGATCCTGAACTACCCGTCTGGCTACAACCAGGAAGTGGATACCAACTACAATCAGGGCCTCACTGTTAGCTGGCCTGTCACATGCCTGACTGAAACTCCCTCACTGACTAACTGCACTGTTCACATTATGTTCTCAATGACCCAAAGATATTCACTCCATTATTTATATATATATTTATATATATATATATATATATATATATATATATATATATATATATATATATATATATATATATATATATATATGCAGAATAAATGAGTATTTTCTCATTGGGTACACTGGGAGGCTTCACTCTAGTGGATCCACTGTCTACATATGTGATGATGTTCGTCCCCATGGTAACTATTTCCCACAGAGACCGTCAAGGTAACCATCATCTAAAGCTGGAGATATAATAAGTATAATAGTTGTGTGTTTACAGTACCTATCTAATATCCATATTCAAAACCCACCTTTTCAGAACTGCTTTTAACATGTGACTAATGTGTGTTCTATGTTTTTAGTGCATCGGTCTTTTATGATGAGTTTAATGTTTGTCTTTCTATGTAAATCAAATGTAATATTATTATTATTATTAATACCTCCTGGTTACTGACAGACATGGCACTTGTTAACAGGCGACGAATCAAAGAAATGACATCAAGTACCAAGAATGAAGACGCCTGAGACCTCCTCATAGAGTCCTCCACATGGAAGCTCTTCTTCCTCCATCACCAGTTATGCCTTCATGCTTCACTCATTCTCGTTTCCTCACAGGTAGTAACACAAAGAAGCCCAACGAGGTCAGAAAGCTGAGGGGTGTGTCGGGTTGATACAGAAAGGGCAGTGATTGGCCAGCGGATGACCTCCTCCAGGGTAGTAGTGTTTGTCATGGTTATAGAGAAAGAGAAGCAGTACACCTCCTCTGCTTTCCGTCATCACCCTCTTCACACACTCAGTGTTTCCATGACAAACACAATGCCTCTCGACAGCGTGACTCACGGACCAGAGAGACTCTTTCAACTCCCCCAACACCCACTGCTGGCCTACTTCCTCTTGTTTCTCTAAGCAAGGACTCAAAGCCTGTTCCTGATGAGCTGCAGAGAAGGTCTCCAGCAGTAAGCCCACATCATCATCTGGGAACAGGAGCTGTGGAACTAGAATGACTTGCTTGTGTATGGAACCAGGAGTCCTATTCAATAGAGAGGCCTTCCAGGCCAGAAGGGGGGTCTCTTGCAACAAGAGGCCTGAAGCAGACAAGAGGCCTTCAAGGCCAGAAAGGGGGTCTCTAGCAACAAGAGGCCTGAAGCAGACAAGAGGCCTTCCAGGCCAGAAGGGGGGTCTCTAGCAACAAGAGGCCTGAAGCAGACAAGAGGCCTTCAAGGCCAGAAAGGGGGTCTCTAGCAACAAGAGGCCTGAAGCAGACAAGAGGCCTTCAAGGCCAGAAAGGGGGTCTCTAGCAACATGAGGCCTGAAGCAGACAAGAGGCCTTCAAGGCCAGACAGGGGGTCTCTAGCAACAAGAGGCCTGAAGCAGACAAGAGGCCTTCAAGGCCAGAAAGGGGGTCTCTAGCAACAAGAGGCCTGAAGCAGACAAGAGGCCTTCAAGGCCAGAAAGGGGGTCTCTAGCAACATGAGGCCTGAAGCAGACAAGAGGCCTTCAAGGCCAGAAAGGGGGTCTCTAGCAACAAGAGGCCTGAAGCAGACAAGAGGCCTTCAAGGCCAGAAAGGGGGTCTCTAGCAACAAGAGGCCTGAAGCAGACAAGAGGCCTTCAAGGCCAGAAAGGGGGTCTCTAGCAACATGAGGCCTGAAGCAGACAAGAGGCCTTCAAGGCCAGAAAGGGGGTCTCTAGCAACAAGAGGCCTGAAGCAGACAAGAGGCCTTCCAGGCCAGAAGGGGGGTCTCTAGCAACAAGAGGCCTGAAGCAGACAAGAGGCCTTCAAGGCCAGAAAGGGGGTCTCTAGCAACAAGAGGCCTGAAGCAGACAAGAGGCCTTCAAGGCCAGAAAGGGGGTCTCTAGCAACATGAGGCCTGAAGCGTACAAGAGGCCTGAAGTGTACAAGAGGCCTGAAGCGCACAGAAAGCCTGAAGCAGACAAGAGGCCTGAAGCGTACAAGAGGCCTGAAGCGTACAAGAGGCCTGAAGCGCACAAGAGGCCTGAAGCGCACAGAAGGCCTGAAGCAGACAAGAGGCCTGAAGCGTACAAGAGGCCTGAAGCGCACAGAAGGCCTGAAGCAGACAAGAGGCCTGAAGCGTACAAGAGGCCTGAAGCGCACAGAAGGCCTGAAGCAGATAAGAGGCCTGAAGCAGATAAGAGGCCTGAAGCGTACAAGAAGCCTGAAGCGTACAAGAGGCCTGAAGCGCACAGAAGGCCTGAAGCAGACAAGAGGCCTGAAGCGGACAAGAGGCCTGAAGCGTACAAGAGGCCTGAAGCGGACAAGAGGCCTGAAGCGGACAAGAGGCCTGAAGTGTACAAGAGGCCTGAAGCGGACAAGAGGCCTGAAGCGGACAAGAGGCCTGAAGCAGACAAGAGGCCTGAAGCAGACAAGAGGCCTGAAGCGGACAAGAGGCCTGAAGCGTACAAGAGGCCTGAAGCGGACAAGAGGCCTGAAGCGGACAAGAGGCCTGAAGCGGACAAGAGGCCTGAAGCGGACAAGACGCCTGAAGTGAACAAGAGGCCTGAAGCAGACAAGAGGCCTGAAGCGGACAAGAGGCCTGAAGTGAACAAGAGGCCTGAAGCGGACAAGAGGCCTGAAGTGTACAAGAGGCCTGAAGCGGACAAGAGGCCTGAAGCGGACAAGAGGCCTGAAGCGCACAGAAGGCCTGAAGCGGACAAGAGGCCTGAAGCAGATAAGAGGCCTGAAGCGGACAAGAGGCCTGAAGCAGACAAGAGGCCTGAAGCAGACAGAAGGCCTGAAGCGGACAGAAGGCCTGAAGCGGACAAGAGGCCTGAAGCGGACAAGAGGCCTGAAGCGAACAAGAGGCCTGAAGCGGACAAGAGGCCTGAAGCGCACAGAAGGCCTGAAGCGGACAAGAGGCCTGAAGCGGACAAGAGGACTGAAGCGGACAAGAGGCCTGAAGCGAACAAGAGGCCTGAAGCGAACAAGAGGCCTGAAGCGGACAGAAGGCCTGAAGCGGACAAGAGGCCTGAAGCGGACAAGAGGCCTGAAGCAGACAAGAGGCCTGAAGCAGGGAGCTGATCAGGGAAATTGATGACAGAGCATCTCTGTCTCAGTGTGTGATACATAACGTGGTATTTTGGTAATCAGTGGACTGTGGGGACCGCAGTGATCAGTATCGATTAACCTACTTACGGTTTGTGAGCCGCTTTCAGTGGAGAGGAGCGCTGCAGTGACCAGCTGCTTATGGGGGATGGAGAACAGGACTGATACCAAGCTGAAGCTTCATCATGGTGTCACTGGCAGCATGCCAACATGCACTGCTGTCCAAGAGGGATAAAGCAGACCTTCTGAACCAATCAGCAGCCGGTCTGACGTCCGGGAACAATGGGCCATTGTTCTTTATGGGGCAGATTAATGATGCCAACCCTGTACGTTCCATAAGAAACGATAAGATTCTTAACATGTCCAAACAGACAAACAAAACATTACCTATGTTGTCATGGTAACAGTAGCAACACATGTGCACTGAAGAAACTCCTTTAGTGTCTTTAATTGTTGATTTAAAGGGACAATATATCTATATCATAATCAGCCGACCACCCCCTCACCGATGCCTGTACCTGACTGTCTGCATAGGAACACATGCTGCGGTGACACCGCTGGAGGGTTGTACATGTATCTACATTGAAGACCTCATCATTCAACACTCTGGTCTCCAGTATCTGAGCTGGACTCTGGTGGGTGGTTTCCTGGAAAACAACGTAGTGCGCCACACAGTTGGTAGGGACGTTGGTCCAATCAATACTGTGAGTGTACGAGGGTTCTTTAACCTCTTCTGCTCTGCTCCCACCGAGAGGGGGCATGTACTTAATCCACCGGTTGATCTTAAACCCGGATTACACTGAATGCTTCCTCGTGCTGCTGCACGCTCCACAACCGCCTGACGCCCTTCAGACCCATTCAGACCTTTCAGACCTGTTCAGACCTTTCAGACCTGTTCAGACCTATTATCGGTCAGTTTATTGGTGCTGAAGTCAAACAACAGATGTTCTATTTCTCTCTCCATCTGTGCTTCCTCTGGAGTTCTGTTGAGCTCCATGATGCATTGCTCTTCCTTTCCACTCCCTCAGCTGGTCAAATTAATGCAATGAACCCTTTCTCATCATGTTAATAAAGACATAACTTATTCCACAGAATAAACACAATTATATTCCAATTAGTCTAATTATTGCTAGGAAGGGAAGGCAGAGCGTAATGCCTGATTGTTCATGAGCTCTGATGACTACTGTCCCTGTGTGGTTACAAGCTCCTCGTCACTCACACAGCCTCACAGCTTAAAGGTCACGACCTTTGTGCCATCATGATAGGTGCAGCACAACATCATCACTAGGAGACATGAAGATGACTGCAGTGGCACAGACTGGGATCCTTACATAACTCCTCTGGTGAGTCGGGGCCAGCCCGCCCCCCCACTAACACCCAATCCCATGTGGATTACTGATTACTAAATGATGCTGAGATTATGACATAAGAAGCTGTCTTTCTGTCTGACCTTCAACACAGTCCGTCCTTTTCTCTAATGTTACACCTGAAATCAGACCCATGGGGGTCATTGGAAAGCCAGAACCTGAAGTAGGGAAGAACAGGATCCATACACATGTAAGATCCCCTTCAGGCCTTGAAAGGCCCATTCATAACTATGTTTTCATTTGTGTATATTGAGCAGAAACCAGTTTGAATGACATCTTCCTGTCTACACAGGTCCTCTTCATGGAGTCCACCATTACTGCACCGTTTCACACCACCCAGTTCTCTGACCCGCTCGTGAGGGGTCAGCAGAGTATTCTGATGGATGAAATGTGTAACCTCACCACTAGATGGCACTAAACCCGGCACACGGCTCCTTTAAAGAGTCTCTTCATGGTGTTACACTTGGTGGAAATGTTTATTATCAGTAAACAAGACGGGAGTGTGTGTAAGCAGACACACTCTGTACATCCTCTGCTCCAATCTCCTAAGACGTGAGGAGAGGAGATGAATGGAGGACACCGGCCTTCTGTCTACTGACCCCTGCTCTCTGACCTTTGAACCCATCCCAGCATTCTCATGAAAGCTTCAGCTGTGTTATCACACGTGCGTCATGTGACACAGACCCAGGCTCCTATCTGGGCCATCACGTTCAGGTAAAACAAGTTGACCAAGTGGGCTGCATTCCACTTCTCCTGATTCCTGTCTCCTACCTGTAGGACACCTGCTTCCGGAAGGTCAGCTGAACAAACTCCGCCTCCATCCGGGCCACTGACAGCTGTCCCTCCTCACCGGCTACCTGTGAGAAGGACACATCCATGTTCCTTTAAAACTGTGACAGAGACAGGCTGGATCCCTCAGGCAGGGACACGTGTGGCACACACGCACGCACGCGAACACACACACACACACACACACACACACACACACACACACACACACACACACACACCTGACTGCTGCCCGGCTCCAGCGCGCTCTTGGAGCTCACCTCCGCGGCGAACCCGTCCTCCTCCTCGGCCACGTCCTCCAGGGCAGGCTGCTCCCCGACCGGAGGAGTGGAGCGTCTCATGCCGCCGTTCTCGCGGTTCTAGTACCGCCCGTCGGTCTCCGTGTCCCCGGTAGCCTCGAACCGCCCGTCGGTCCCCGTGTCCCCGGTAGCCTCGAACCGCCCGTCGGTCCCCGTGTCCCCGGTAGCCTCGAACCGCCCGTCGGTCTCCGTGTCCCCGGTAGCCTCGAACCGCCCGTCGGTCCCCGTGTCCCCGGTAGCCTCGAACCGCCCGTCGGTCTCCGTGTCCCCGGTAGCCTCGAACCGCCTACTTGTACCGGTGGTCCGGTCCTTCACGTCGATGAGCTCCTCACCGATAATGAGAGGAGGTCTGCTCAGTCCTCCATGGACAGGAAGTCTTTCTCTCTCTCTGTTTCTATGTCTCTTTCTCTCTCTCTGTTTCTATGTCTCTTTCTCTCTCTCTGTTTCTATGTCTCTCTCTCTCTCTGTTTCTATGTCTCTCTCTCTCTCTCTGTTTCTATGTCTCTCTCTCTCTCTGTTTCTATGTCTCTTTCTCTCTCTCTGTTTCTATGTCTCTCTCTCTCTCTCTGTTTCTATGTCTCTCTCTCTTTCTCTGTTTCTATCTCTCCCTCTCTCTCTCTCTGTTTCTATGTCTCTCTCTCTCTCTCTCTCTGTTTCTATCTCTCCCTCTCTCTCTCTCTGTTTCTATGTCTCTCTCTGTGTCTGTGTCTCTCTCTCTCTCTCTCTCTGTTTCTATGTCTCTCTCTCTCTCTTTCTCTCTCTATTTCTATGTCTCTCTCTCTCTCTCTCTCTCTATCTCTCCCTCTCTCTCTCTCTCTCTCTCTCTCTCTGTTTCTATGTCTCTCTCTCTATCTCTCTCTCTCTCTCTGTTTCTATGTCTCTCTCTCTTTCTCTCTCTATTTCTATGTCTCTCTCTCTCTCTCTATCTCTCCCTCTCTCTCTCTCTCTCTCTGTTTCTATGTCTCTCTCTCTATCTCTCCCTCTCTCTCTCTCTGTTTCTATGTATTTCTCTCTCTCTCTCTCTCTCTATCTATCTGGTGTCACTGAGCCGCTGTTAGTGCTGTCAATGAGAGGGTCTAGTGGACCACCAGGATGGGCCCTTGGACCTCAGGTCCACATGAAGCTATTGGTCACATTTAAGATCCTCTATGTGACTGGAAGGTGCCCGCCATTGTGGCCCCGCCCCCTTTATTGACACAATACAATCAGAGGACGTCCTTTCCTTCCTTTATGAAAGGTTATGATGGCTTTATTCATTATTAGTCATAATAATAATGGTTTATTGATGGTGGACACACATCTGGAAAAGAGAACGAGAGTATTTACTGGGGCGGATGTGAGATAGTTAGTGAGATAGTGACGGAGTGTGGTAGTAAGATAGTTACTGAGTAAGATAGTGAGGGAGTAAGATAGTGAGATAGTGACTGAGTGAGAGTGAGATAGTGACTGAGTGAGATAGTGACTGAGTGAGAGTGAGATAGTGAGGGAGTAAGATAGTGAGATAGTGACTGAGTGAGAGTGAGATAGTTACTGAGTAAGATAGTGAGGGAGTAAGATAGTGAGATAGTGACTGAGTGAGAGTGAGATAGTTACTGAGTAAGATAGTGAGGGAGTAAGATAGTGAGATAGTGACTGAGTGAGAGTGAGATAGTGACTGAGTAAGATAGTGAGGGAGTATGATAGTGAGATAGTTACTGAGTAAGATAGTGAGGGAGTAAGATAGTGAGATAGTGACTGAGTGAGAGTGAGATAGTGACTGAGTAAGATAGTGAGGGAGTATGATAGTGAGATAGTTACTGAGTGAGAGTGAGATAGTTACTGAGTAAGATAGTGAGGGAGTAAGATAGTGAGATAGTGACTGAGTGAGAGTGAGATAGTGACTGAGTGAGATAGTTACTGAGTAAGATAGTGAGATAGTGACTGAGTAAGTGAGTCTGTAGCACTTTCAACAAGATGATCAATCTGGATCGGACTACAGTTAGAACAGGAGTCCTCTGTTATGAGGACTAAAGTTAGCACAGGAGTCCTCTGTTATGAGGACTAAAGTTAGAACAGGAGTCCTCTGTTATGAGGACTAAAGTTAGAACAGGAGTCCTCTGTTATGAGGACTAAAGTTAGAACAGGAGTCCTCTGTTATAATGAGGACTAAAGTTAGAACAGGAGTCCTCTGTTATAATGAGGACTAATGTTAGCACAGGAGTCCTCTGTTATAATGAGGACTAAAGTTAGAACAGGAGTCCTCTGTTATAATGAGGACTAAAGTTAGCACATGAGTTATAATGAGGACTAAAGTTAGAACAGGAGTCCTCTGTTATAATGAGGACTACAGTTAGAACAGGAGTCCCCTGTTATAATGAGGACTAAAGTTAGCACAGGAGTTCTCTGTTATAATGAGGACTAAAGTTAGCACAGGAGTTATAATGAGAACTAAAGTTAGCACAGGAGTCCTCTGTTATAATGAGGACTACAGTTAGAACAGGAGTCCTCTGTTATAATGAGGACTAATGTTAGCACAGGAGTTATAATGAGGACTAAAGTTAGCACAGGAGTTATAATGAGGACTAATGTTAGCACATGAGTTCTCTGTTATAATGAGGACTAAAGTTAGCACAGGAGTCCTCTGTTATAATGAGGACTAAAGTTAGCACAGGAGTTATAATGAGGACTAAAGTTAGCACAGGAGTTATAGTGAGGACTAAAGTTAGAACTGGAGTCCTCTGTTATAATGAGGACTACAGTTAGAACAGGAGTCCCCTGTTATAATGAGGACTAAAGTTAGCACAGGAGTTCTCTGTTATAATGAGGACTAAAGTTAGCACAGGAGTTATAATGAGGACTAAAGTTAGAACAGGAGTCCTCTGTTATAATGAGGACTAAAGTTAGAACAGGAGTTCTCTGTTATAATGAGGACTAAAGTTAGCACAGGAGTTATAATTAGGACTAAAGTTAGCACAGGAGTCCTCTGTTATAATGAGGACTACAGTTAGCACAGGAGTCCTCTGTTATAATGAGGACTACAGTTAGAACAGGAGTCCTCTGTTATAATGAGGACTAATGTTAGCACAGGAGTTCTCTGTTATAATGAGGACTAAAGTTAGCACAGGAGTCCTCTGTTATAATGAGGACTAAAGTTAGCACAGGAGACCTCTGTTATAATGAGGACTAAAGTTAGAACAGGAGTCCTCTGTTATAATGAGGACTAAAGTTAGCACAGGAGTTATAATTAGGACTAAAGTTAGCACAGGAGTCCTCTGTTATAATGAGGACTACAGTTAGCACAGGAGTCCTCTGTTATAATGAGGACTACAGTTAGAACAGGAGTCCTCTGTTATAATGAGGACTAATGTTAGCACAGGAGTTCTCTGTTATAATGAGGACTAAAGTTAGCACAGGAGTCCTCTGTTATAATGAGGACTAAAGTTAGCACAGGAGACCTCTGTTATAATGAGGACTAAAGTTAGCACAGGAGTTCTCTGTTATAATGAGGACTAAAGTTAGCACAGGAGTCCTCTGTTATAATGAGGACTAAAGTTAGCACAGGAGACCTCTGTTATAATGAGGACTAAAGTTAGCACAGGAGTTCTCTGTTATAATGAGGATTAAAGTTAGAACAGGAGTCCTCTGTTATAATGAGGACTAAAGTTAGCACAGGAGTTCTCTGTTATAATGAGGACTAAAGTTAGAACAGGAGTCCTCTGTTATAATGAGGACTAAAGTTAGCACAGGAGTTCTCTGTTATAATGAGGACTAACGTTAGCACAGGAGTTCTCTGTTATAATGAGGACTAAAGTTAGAACAGGAGTCCTCTGTTATAATGAGGACTAAAGTTAGCACATAAGTTATAACGAGGACTAAAGTTAGCACATGAGTCCTCTATTATGAGGACTAAAGTTAGCACAGGAGTTATAATGAGGACTAAAGTTAGCACAGGAGTTATAATGAGGACTAAAGTTAGAACAGGAGTCCTCTGTTATAATGAGGACTAAAGTTAGAACAGGAGTTCTCTGTTACTATGAGGACTAAAGTTAGCACAGGAGTTATAATGAGGACTAAAGTTAGCACAGGAGCCCTCTGTTATGAGGACTAAAGTTAGCACAGGAGTTATAATGAGGACTAAAGTTAGAACAGGAGTCCTCTGTTATAATGAGGACTAAAGTTAGAACAGGAGTTCTCTGTTACTATGAGGACTAAAGTTAGCACAGGAGTTATAATGAGGACTAAAGTTAGAACAGGAGTCCTCTGTTATAATGAGGACTAAAGTTAGAACAGGAGTTCTCTGTTACTATGAGGACTAAAGTTAGCACAGGAGTTATAATGAGGACTAAAGTTAGCACAGGAGCCCTCTGTTATGAGGACTAAAGTTAGCACAGGAGTCCTCTGTTATAATGAGGACTAAAGTTAGCACAGGAGTTCTCTGTTATAATGAGGACTAAAGTTAGAACAGGAGTTCTCTGTTACTATGAGGACTAAAGTTAGCACAGGAGTTATAATGAGGACTAAAGTTAGCACAGGAGCCCTCTGTTATGAGGACTAAAGTTAGCACAGGAGTCCTCTGTTATAATGAGGACTAAAGTTAGCACAGGAGTTCTCTGTTATAATGAGGACTAAAGTTAGCACAGGAGTTATAATGAGGACTAAAGTTAGAACAGGAGTCCTCTGTTATAATGAGGACTAAAGTTAGCACAGGAGTTATAATGAGGACTAAAGTTAGCACAGGAGTTATAATGAGGACTAAAGTTAGAACAGGAGTCCTCTGTTATAATGAGGACTAAAGTTAGAACAGTTAGATGTCCGTCCAACAGAGGGCAGCAGAGAAACTCTCAAATACCCCCGTAGGAGCCATTAGTTATGTCTTTGTATTATGTGTTTCAATGTGGATGTCAGGTTGACCCCGGGGGGCAGTGTGTGTTAGTTTATATGTGGGGCACAGGTGCACCTGACAGGTAATGACGTATGGGAAACAAGACACACCAGAGGGAGACCAGGAAACTAGTAGATATCCAGTTGTATTGTCAGTGAACCTCCCCCAGAGATACGGCCTGGAATCTACACATGAATACTCATGCTTCATCACAATGAATCACATCTCTGGAAAAGCCAAATCAGTCATAAATATGTTCTGTTAAAAGACATTCACCACCACGATGATGCTCCTCCCAACACACCTGTACACGCTGAGGCTGAATCCACAGCAACAGTTATCATATTATAACAGTCAGCAGTCTGAATGTGTGGGTATTTCCTAAAGTTAGTCCTCTGCTGATCCACATGAGTGTAGCACACTCTAGGAGACAGGAGTGATTACTCTTGTGACTTCTACATGGAACCAATGTAAAACTATGCATCTTACTGGGAGATATTCCAATGACATGTGTGTTGTTAAATGTTGTCTGCTCTCATTTCCCTTCTTTGACCCTTCAAACGAGGATCTATGAATGAATATGAGCTGGTGCACATCTTTTCAGAGCTGTGGACACAGAGGACACAGGCATTGTCCGTCCCATTGATGAATCCCAGAATGCTGACTCTGCTGAACTGCAGCCAGTCCCAGTCCGGTCTGTAGCAGTAACCCCAAACCCCACAAGCTCCCCAAACTGGCCCTGGAACAGCCCCAGCTGGCCGGCCCAGTTGCTCTGCATGGAGCGGCTAAGCCTCTGTGGGATTAGACTAATGCAGGTGGCTTGAAGCCACTAGTGGTGAAACAACAGGCATGGGAAGAGACTCCTATCTCACTCTGCAGTTCCATTAGACCGTAAAGGCATTCATGTTGCTGCGTCTATGTAATGTATGTGTTGTGCAATCATCAGAAGAGCACTTGATGGTATTATTGATGTATCTAAAGGGGAAGGAGGAGCGGCTCCTGGAGCCGGAGGTGGAGCTGGAGTCCAGATGGAGCTGGTCCCCTTTACTGAAGTGAAAGTACTAATACCACACTGGAAGACTTTGGTTAAAGTATAGAAGTGTAATAAGTAAGATGTACTCAAAGCAACAACAAAGGTCCACTGTGACTGTTCTATTAATATATCATTATTCAACAAACAAAAGCACACAATTCAACGCTGTTAAAAGTAAACTGAGGACATTCAATAATTCAAATTAAAAGCAGAAAGTGACAGAACCTCATAATGCGTTTTATCTGTGATCCAGCAGCAGTTCAGAGACCATTACGAGGTCTGATTCTCTGAGCGTTGTTTCAGTCTGCGTGATCGAGAGCCGGCTCTCTGATTTATAGATATATGTACATATGTAGTCGCATGTTGCCCTGAGCCCTAACGCTCATGTCACTGACTGTGAACTCGTCTCAGGGGAACTCCCTCGTGTCTTCCTGACTTCTCTTCACGTCCTCCTCCCCCTCCTCTCCGTCCAGCAGCGTTTGCTTTGGCAGCCCGGCGTGTCTGGTGTGTGGGTGGCACCGGGCTCACCGGGCTCTGGACCCAGCGGTGCCCCATCCATCCTCCACTGTGATTCTGCTGACGGGGCCCAACCCAGCATGAGATAATGCCATTCCAGAGGGATCGCGGCTAAAGCCTCTCTTTCTGGCTGCCAGGTATATAAAGAGGAGAGGACCAACCCTCCTGAAACTCTTCACTCATCGCCGGTCAGCAGCATTCTCTTCTCCTCCTTCACCTGCCGGACTCTGAGCAGGATCAAGCTAGACCACTATGGATATTGCCATCCAGCACCCTTGGTTCAGACGTGCCCTGGGCTCCGTCTACCCGGCCCGACTCTTTGACCAGTTCTTTGGAGAGGGCATGTTTGACTACGACTTCTTCCCCTACACCACCTCCTCCATCAGCCCCTATTACAGACAGTCGCTGTTCCGCAGCTTTTTGGATTCTTCTAACTCCGGCACCTCAGAGGTAACAAACATAGGCCGAGTTAGTTTCCCAGGAGACGTACTGTAGAGGTCTTTTTACAGGCTCTTTGATAGCTCTTCCCCTCCACCTTCCTGGTCTTTGATTAGCTGTCACATTTCTTTGTATCATGTTTAACATGTTGTTCCAGTGACAGTCTTGAGTGGAGTTGCTCCTCATCTGAACCTTGAGAGCTTGGTTACGATACAATGGAGCCTCTGTGTGCTTGTGTCCCACAGGTGAGGTCTGACAGGAACAAGTACACGGTGTACCTGGACGTCAAGCACTTCTCTCCCGATGAGCTCAGTGTGAAGGTCACCGATGACTATGTGGAGATCCAGGGCAAGCATGGAGAAAGACAGGTAGAGCTCCGTCACTGCTGCACACCTTGACCCCAAGATCAACGTAGAAACAGAAGACTTGAAGGGGAACAAAGTTCTTCAGATTAAGAAGAGATGATCCATCATGAGAGGACATGATGGATCATCTCTCCTTGGACTGACCTGCCACTGTGGTGTTAATCTTGCTGTTTTTTCAGGATGACCATGGTTACATCGCTCGTGAGTTCCACCGCCGCTACCGCCTCCCCTCCAGCGTTGACCAGTCGGCAATCACCTGCACCCTGTCGACCGATGGGCTGCTGACCCTGACCGGGCCAAAGGTCACCGGAGGGAGCGAGTCCGGCCGCAGCGAGCGCAGCGTCCCCGTCGTCCGTGACGACAAGCCCAACGCTGCGGCGCCCTCCTAGAGGCCAAGTGGTGCTGCAGGGGCTCCAGCCCCCTCCCACACACCTGCTTCTCGCTCCCTTTCCTTAGAGCACACCTGTGTCCTCCTTGCTTCACTTTCTCCTGTTGATCCTTCTCAGTTATTAGTGTCATTGTTTTGAGCCTAACAAAGAAAGCTTCTCTCTGCTGCTTGTTGTTGATCCGTGTCAGAGAGCTCTTGATGATGGAGGTACGTGTCAAGTGCCAGGTGTTCCATCAGTGAAGTCCTCTCTGAACCCTCTCCCCTGGTCTTCAGTATATCCTGTACTGTAGTCTAGGCCTAGTTCAGTGGAGTCCACCGTGAGGAAACACACAATAAAGCTGTTTAATTAACTAAACTCAGTGTGGATTGATTGTGTACTCCTCATATCAGGTGTCAGTGCATTCAGTGTGTCTATAAGAGGTTCACCACACTTCCACTGAGGCAGGATGAAGGTCATGACATCATCCATGCCTCTGGAGAACTGTGACAGGAAGCCATGCAGCAGGGCCTCCAGTGCTGTCCACCCTCAGCTGCTGCTTCACAGTAACAGCTTTTATTGTGAAGCCCTCACAGAGAGGACGTCATATGGATGCTCTGAAGTCAGCTGTTAGATGATTCAAATCTCATATTTAGGACAAAGTAGCCGCTCAAAGTGTGTTTGCTGTAATCTGTAGGACACATGCACCAAGTGAATGTTCACTTTCAAGTGAAGGGCTGAATAAACATGCGAGGGCCCCTCTATTCACTCACCTGTGCCTTTGAACTGCCAGTAATACACCAGTACTTTCATGTCACTGCAGGTCCATAACTAACGTGTCCACATGTCTTAAAGCTACCATTGCTTACTTCCACGTCGTCTTCTTCTTCATCCACTCTGTCCTGGGCTATAAGGCGTTTCTATGACAACAGAGACACAGTGCTCTGAAAGTGAGAACGTGATCTTTAATGCGTCTTGTATAAACCAGGATTCACATTAAGTTGGTCAGAACCAGCGAACACAAAACCAGTACAAGTAAAACACTTCAATAAACGGGTTGAACTTGATGAACAGATCTACGGCAACATGAAGGGAAGAGGTCTGGCGGTGCTGGATCCATCAGGCGCTGCTCTGTGGACAGAAACACACCAACAGTCACTTCACAGGTCAAACACTACAGTCCCTCTTCAAATCTAGCTTCACAGCAGCATGTGTGGCATCACAACTATTCAGAGGAACAACCATACAACATAACTAGTGACACTTATTGGGATAATCATCCACTGTACAGGATGGTTTGAATTACGTGGACGTGACAATATTAACAGTCATCAGCTGCTGTGGTCCCCACAATCAAAGTCCTTCTCCCAGTCTTACTTTATTCTTTTAAGGCAGGTTTGACCCCTCTTTGACCCCTCTATCCCGACCTGCATTGCCCCATTGCAGCAAACGGTCGCTACCTCCACTTAAATGGATTGCTTTGTACGGTAAAGCCTGTGGGACTTAATGCTTGAGGGGCCTTCAGGTGTCCTTCATACACTTTGTTGTTGTAAAGTACCTTCCTGACATCTAATGGATCCTCTCTTTGTTGGTTGTTCCCAACGGATTGGTGAAATAAGTTATTGTTGTGATTGTGGATCATATGGGTTTGTGTGGTACATTACATTGGAGGAACTACAAGGGGTCAACACATGTTTTAACTGTGGCACCTGTTGGAGGGCCAGCAGGTCCTCCAGGGTCTGCTGGGCAGCCAGTCTCAGGCTGGGCTGCCCACTGGAGGTGAGCCGGCTGATACGAGCCTGGAGGTCTGGATCCAGCAGAGAAGAGCCCGGCAGGATCAGCACCTCCTCCTCCAACAACACCGACTGCAGGAGACGCAGAGAGTGGAGACACACCTCCCAGTCTCCATCTGTCAGGAACAGGGATCAGAGGTAGTGTGGAGGCTGACAGCTGGTCACTGATGGTGGAACTCCATTCATAAAAACTATGTAAACAGTGGTATATTGAAATCATTACATCTTCATGTGGCACAACCCCATGCTTTTAGAGGTGCTACCTACCTGCCTGTCTGTCTACCTACTAGCTAGCTACCTGTCTGTCTACCTACCTACTAGCTACCTGCCCCACTACCTATCTGCTTAACTACCTACATGCCTGCCTGTCCACCTGCCTGCCTACCTACCTTCTGTCTACCTATCTACTATCTACCTACCTGCCTCCCCGTATACCTACCTGCTTACCTACCTGCATATCTACTAGCTACCTACCTACCCACTATATGCCTATCTACCTGCCTACTTGTCTACTTGCCTGCCTGCCTACCTACCTGCCTGCCTGCCTACCTGCCTGCCTGCCTACCTACCTGCCTGCCTACCTACCTACCTTCCTACTTGCCTGCCTGCCTACCTGCCTACCTGCCTGCCTACCTGCCTACCTGCCTACCTACCTGCCTACCTGCCTACCTAGTACCTACTTGCCTGCCTACTTGCCTGCCTGCCTACCTGCCTGCCTGCCTACCTACCTGCCTACCTGCCTACCTAGTACCTACTTGCCTGCCTGCCTACCTACCTACCTGCCTACCTGCCTACCTGCCTGCCTACCTGCCTACCTGCCTACCTACCTGCCTACCTGCCTACCTAGTACCTACCTACCTTCCTACTTGCCTGCCTGCCTACCTGCCTACCTGCCTGCCTAGTACCTACTTGCCTGCCTACTTGCCTGCCTGCCTACCTGCCTACCTGCCTACCTACCTGCCTACCTGCCTACCTAGTACCTACTTGCCTGCCTACTTGCCTGCCTGCCTACCTACCTACCTGCCTACCTGCCTACTTGCCTGCCTGCCTACCTGCCTAGTACCTACTTGCCTGCCTACTTGCCTGCCTGCCTACCCATCTTGCAGTTTGAGTCTCCTTACCGTCCAGCAGAGTCCAGATGAGAGGCAGGAGTCCCGGGTTCTCACTGATGCACTTCAGTCCTTTAACACTGATGCTGACGTTGTACAGAGCCATCAGCATCAACCTGCAGCCAAACCAAATACTGTGTAGCGCACAACACTGACACCTACTGCCCCATGGAGGCACGAACATGCTGGACTCCATCTAGATGTTCATTGATTTGAGTTTTGGTGGCTGGTCGACAGAAGAGCTCCTGGTTGTTATCTTCTGGTTAAATGTGGAGCCACAGAGGCGCCCTAAGGCCATCACTCTCAGGCTGCTGAGCTGTGTGACTATGAGCTATGTGAATATGAGTATTTGAGCTGAAAACATTAAAATCAACAAAGTTATCAGGAATTTACACTTCTAATGCTGAGCATGACGTGATGCATTCAGGGGCACGACATCTTCCTGTGTAAAAATGGATTCTGAAGATCAGGATTCGGCTCTAAATCCTGTTTTTTGTGTGTGGACAAATATGGTTTCATGCTAATGGCCCCTTGAAAAGAAAGCTACGTGTGTGTGTACATAGCATCTAGCCCTGTTATTGTTATGATGTTTATGGATCACATTGGTTTAAATGTCTCCATTCCTACAATGTTCATGCTCAGCAGCAATGAGACTACCAGCTTCACGTACACCTTCAGTTTGGGGAAGACACCGGGCGTCATCAGCTCCAAAAGCCTCATCAGAGTGTCCAGCAGGGCGTGAGCCGAGCAGGACAGGAAGTCCCGGCCACAGGTTACTGCTGCGACGTCTGATTGGTGGGACGGAAAGATTCATGCTGTCAGTTTGTTGCATTCAGGTCCTGCAGGAGCAACTGACACTCTCTGTATGTAATGGCTGCAGCCATCACCTTCGATGCTGCTGTAGACGTATTAAAGGAGGTTTATGGATCCAGGTAGGAACCGCCTCCTCTTTAAGAGAGGACAAGTGGAAGACAATGCAGACGCTTTGAACTCACTGGTGATGGTTCCAGCCAGAGCCAGCACAAACTGGTGCTCCTGGGAGTTGTGGTCCTCAGTCTGAGTTGTGGCCTCTTCATCCAGAGACCTGACAAAGCTCTCCAGAGTCTGAGCAGCTACAAGCAGGAAGGACTGCAGCTTCCCCTACACACACACACACACACACACACACACACACACACACACACACACACACACACACACACACACACACACACACACACACTGAACCCCTGAGCGTACACAGTCACGGCGATGAGGACAGAGACAGACTCACATCAGCCAGCCAGCGTGAGACCGTGTCCTCGCTGGCAGAGCAGCTCCACAGCAGACCGCAGGCTGCTGATCCCAGACCAGAGCAAAAGGCCGCCTGCTGCTGCATGTCTGCTCCGCTCTGCCACAGCTGCTCACGCAACAGCAGCTTCTCCTACACACAGACACACACTTGTGATTGTGTTCCTCTCTCTGCATGTAGGGCAGTGGAGGAACCTTGAAAGCATCTCACACACACACACTTATGGTCCTCTCTCACCTCTCTTTCTTTCTGACACTCAGTCTGCACTGCAGCCAATCTGGATTGAAGGTGAAGACACTGCTGACGCAGCTGTTCTTGTTCCTGTGCAAGCTGCTCCTTCACTACACACACACACACACACACACACACACACACACACACAGATGTTAGGGAGTGTGTTAGGTCTTTTCTCCTCTCAGGGTGAATTGTGTGCTTGAGCTCTATGTCCCATGTCTTTGAGTCCTTGTATCTTTGTGTCCTGTATCTTTGAGTCATTGTGTTCTGTGTCTTTGAGTCCTGTGTCTTTGTTTCCTGTATCTTTGTGGTGTGTGTCTTTGAGTCCTGTGTATTTGAGTCGTGCGTCTTTGTGTAGTCTGTTTTTGTGTTGTGCGTCTTTGTATCTTGCGTCTTTGTGTCCTGTGTCTTTTTGTGAACAAACTAATGGACGACAAATTGTCCTTTATCACTTTCAAATTGACATATTGAGGATAGTCTGGCATGAACAGGGATGTCCCAAAGTCATGAATCCTCTTTAAGAAGACTAGTCCATTGTTCATCAAGTAAATCACTCCGTAGACAACAGAACCACACAGCCTCTCAGCTGACTGCTCCAAGACCAGCTCTTGTCTTTATAGTAACTCAAGCTAACCCTAACCCTGTCTTATGGTCTCTAGATAACACACACACACACACACACACACACACACACACACACACATAAGCTCACGGTTAGGTTAATTGGAAGCGTACCTGTCTGAGCAGTTCGAGCTTCATGCAGCATTTCAATCAGGTCCCCATTTAGGACTCTGGGCAGGAAGTCCCTCAGCTGCATGACTTCTGTGGTTAACTTCTCTAGATCACTTTTCTTCACTCTGACGAAACCGTCCTGAAAGAAAAGAGATCAACCTCAATGCCTGGATCTGAACAGATGCATTGAAAGAAAAGGTGTGCCTCGACCCTCGACTCAGTTTTCAGTGATCCACAGTTTATACTTCAGTCAACAACCCTGAAGCTCCATCTCACCAGCAGGAGTAATTCATTCCCCATGATTCACATTACAATCTGTGGTTTCTATTCATAACATTCATGCTCGGACACGTCTGTGGTGATGGCTTCATGCAGAGGACGGGACCAAAGTGGAACCAAAGCTGGAGCACTCAAACCAATCCCTGTCCAGGGTAGCAGTTGGTTTCTTCTGCCCTCCTTTGGTCTTGTGTGGGCTTTTTGTTCACCTGCACTGCTACTTTAGGATCGCAGTACTGGACTGCTGCACTGTGGTAGAATGTAGGGTTATACCCTGTGTTCATACCCTGTGTTCATACCCTGAGGTTATACCCTGTGTTTATACCCTGTGTTCATACCCTGAGGTTATACCCTGTGTTCATACCCTGTGTTTATACCCTGTGTTCATACCCTGAGGTTATACCCTGTGTTTATACCCTGTGTTTATACCCTGTGTTTATACCGTGTTCATACCCTGAGGTTATACCCTGTGTTTATACTCTGAGGTTATACCCTGAGGTTATACCCTGTGTTCATACCCTGTGTTCATACCCTGAGGTTATACCCTGTGTTTATACCCTGTGTTCATACCCTGAGGTTATACCCTGTGTTCATACCCTGTGTTTATACCCTGTGTTCATACCCTGAGGTTATACCCTGTGTTCATACCCTGTGTTTATACCCTGTGTTTATACCGTGTTCATACCCTGAGGTTATACCCTGTGTTTATACTCTGAGGTTATACCCTGAGGTTATACCCTGTGTTTATACCTTGTGTTTATACCCTGTGTTTATACCCTGAGGTTATACCCTGTGTTTATACCCTGAGGTTATACCCTGTGTTCATACCCTGAGGTTATACCCTGTGTTTATACTCTGAGGTTATACCCTGTGTTTATACCCTGAGGTTATACCCTGTGTTCATACCCTGTGTTTATACCCTGTGTTCATACCCTGAGGTTATACCCTGTGTTTATACCCTGAGGTTATACTCTGAGGTTATACCCTGTGTTTATACCCTGAGGTTATACCCTGTGTTTATACTCTGAGGTTATACCCTGAGGTTATACCCTGAGGTTATACCCTGTGTTTATACCCTGTGTTCATACCCTGAGGTTATACCCTGTGTTTATACCCTGAGGTTATACTCTGAGGTTATACTCTGAGGTTATACCCTGAGGTTATACTCTGAGGTTATACCCTGTGTTTATACTCTGAGGTTATACCCTGTGTTTATACCCTGAGGTTATACCCTGTGTTCATACCCTGTGTTTATACCCTGTGTTCATACCCTGAGGTTATACCCTGTGTTTATACCCTGAGGTTATACTCTGAGGTTATACCCTGAGGTTATACCCTGAGGTTATACTCTGAGGTTATACCCTGTGTTTATACTCTGAGGTTATACCCTGTGTTTATACCCTGTGTTTATACCCTGAGGTTATACCCTGTGTTCATACCCTGTGTTTATACCCTGTGTTCATACCCTGAGGTTATACCCTGTGTTTATACCCTGAGGTTATACTCTGAGGTTATACCCTGTGTTCATACCCTGAGGTTATACCCTGTGTTTATACCCTGAGGTTATACCCTGTGTTCATACCCTGTGTTCATACCCTGAGGTTATACCCTGTGTTTATACCCTGAGGTTATACTCTGAGGTTATACCCTGTGTTCATACCCTGAGGTTATACCCTGTGTTTATACCCTGAGGTTATACCCTGTGTTCATACCCTGAGGTTATACCCTGTGTTTATACTCTCAGGTTATACCCTGTGTTCATACCCTGTGTTTATACCCTGTGTTCATACCCTGAGGTTATACCCTGTGTTTATACCCTGAGGTTATACTCTGAGGTTATACCCTGAGGTTATACTCTGAGGTTATACCCTGTGTTCATACCCTGAGGTTATACCCTGTGTTCATACCCTGTGTTTATACCCTGTGTTTATACTCTGAGGTTATACTCTGAGGTTATACCCTGAGGTTATACTCTGAGGTTATACCCTGTGTTTATACCCTGAGGTTATACCCTGAGGTTATACCCTGAGGTTATACCCTGTGTTCATACCCTGAGGTTATACCCTGTGTTTAAACTCTGAGGTTATACCCTGTGTTCATACCCTGAGGTTATATCCTGTGTTCATACCCTGTGTTTATACCTGCTATAAACAGGTCCTCCCCAGACTGGGTCCTAGTGGTCTGCTATGACCAGGTACTCCCCAGACCGGGTCCTGCTAAGTCCGGTTCCCCAGACCGGGTCCTGCTAAGTCCGGTTCTCCAGACCGAGTCCTGCTAAGTCCGGTTCCCCAGACCGGGTCCTGCTAAGTCCGGTTCTCCAGACCGAGTCCTGCTAAGTCCGGTTCTCCAGACCGGGTCCTGCTAAGTCCGGTTCTCCTACCTGTTTCCTCTTTGGGTCATGACTCAGAGCCGGCAACTTCCCGCCAAAAGCCGCTGCCATCTTTGCGGTGGTGTGTTCGAGGTCCTGCTGTTCCTGTGGGATTAAGTAGCTTCGTTATTGTAATGAATGCTCCGTGGAGTCGAACTAGCATCCTGCCGCCATGTTTGAGTCGACATGGAGGCTACAAGGTAACTGTTCCTTACACGGAGCGTAACCTCAACGTTCCGGACCGGGTCTGAGTCCAACCCGTCTGAAAGGTGCTCGTGCTGCTCGGACTAACTCCAGTCCCAGTGCGGGTCCAGTCCGGGTTTCGTGGTTCTCCCCCCGCGGAGAGAAGCCGGTCTCCTCTTCCTTTGTGTTTGAACCGTCTGGGTCTGATCCGTGGGACCGGGACCGGGACCGGGTGGGAGCCGTCTCACTAATGTCGGAGGGCCGAGGACTCGACGTGTCCCGGGAGGACCTGTTCACCAGCCGGTTTCCCGTCCACCGCGCATGTCGGGAGGGAGACGTCGGCGCTTTGGTGTCTCTGACCCGGCAGCTCTCGAGCCCGGCTCACCTGACCGCGGAGGACTCGAGCTACGGATGGACCCCCCTCCACTGGGCCGCTCACTACGGACAGGTCGGGTTCCCTCTGGACCATTAGCTACAGGCCGGTCACGCGTTTAAAGCCTCTTTAGTCCCGCATGGACCCCCCCAGGAGTAACTTCATGTACCTGTAGTCCTCCGGAACCATGGGCATTGTAGTCCACATGATCCATGTGGAACCATGGGCATTGTAGTCCGCATGATCCATGTGGAACCATGGGCATTGTAGTCCACATGACTCATGTACCTGTAGTCCACTGGAACCAGGATCATTGTAGTCCACATGACCCGTTTCTAGAGCTTCAGGTGACTTGTGTACCTGTAGTCCACTGGAACCAGGATCATTGTAGTCCACATGACCCGTTTCTAGAGCTTCAGGTGACTCATGTACCTGTAGTCCAATGGAACCAGGATCATTGTAGTCCACATGACCCGTTTCTAGAGCTTCAGGTGACTCGTGTACCTGTAGTCCAATGGAACCAGGATCATTGTAGTCCACATGACCCGTTTCTAGAGCTTCAGGTGACTCGTGTACCTGTAGTCCAATGGAACCAGGATCATTGTAGTCCACATGACCCGTTTCTAGAGCTTCAGGTGACTCGTGTACCTGTAGTCCAATGGAACCAGGATCATTGTAGTCCACATGACCCGTTTCTAGAGCTTCAGGTGACTCGTGTACCTGTAGTCCAATGGAACCAGGATCATTGTAGTCCACATGACTCATGTACCTGTAGTCCACTGGAACCAGGATCATTGTAGTCCACATGACCCGTTTCTAGAGCTTCAGGTGACTTGTGTACCTGTAGTCCAATGGAACCAGGATCATTGTAGTCCACATGACCCGTTTCTAGAGCTTCAGGTGACTCGTGTACCTGTAGTCCAATGGAACCAGGATCATTGTAGTCCACATGACCCGTTTCTAGAGCTTCAGGTGACTCGTGTACCTGTAGTCCAATGGAACCAGGATCATTGTAGTCCACATGACCCGTTTCTAGAGCTTCAGGTGACTCGTGTACCTGTAGTCCAATGGAACCAGGATCATTGTAGTCCACATGACCCGTTTCTAGAGCTTCAGGTGACTCGTGTACCTGTAGTCCAATGGAACCAGGATCATTGTAGTCCACATGACCCGTTTCTAGAGCTTCAGGTGACTCGTGTACCTGTAGTCCAATGGAACCAGGATCATTGTAGTCCACATGACCCGTTTCTAGAGCTTCAGGTGACTCGTGTACCTGTAGTCCACTGGAACCAGGATCATTGTAGTCCACATGACCCATTTCTAGAGCTTCAGGTGACTCGTGTACCTGTAGTCCACTGGAACCAGGATCATTGTAGTCCACATGACCCGTTTCTAGAGCTTCAGGTGACTCGTGTACCTGTAGTCCACTGGAACCAGGATCATTGTAGTCCACATGACCCGTTTCTAGAGCTTCAGGTGACTCGTGTACCTGTGGGGTCCAGCAGCAGTTCTTGGGCCTGCGATGTGTTCAACGGGGTCCTCTTTGTGTGTTGCACTCAGCTGGAGTGTGTGGTGGTCCTGGTCCAGATGGGCTGTGAGGTGAACACCGGGACCAGCCGCTTCAACCAGACGGCGACGCACACGGCGGCGTTCGGAGGACATCCTCACTGCGTGGCGTGGCTGACTCGGGCCGGAGCCGACGCCAACAGCCAGGTCAGTGTCAGACCCTGTAGAACCTAGTACTCTTCCAGGGGCCCCTAGAGACCAGGGTACAGGTCTTCCACTACTCGGGGCCTTCTGACCTGTACCAAGGCCAGAGGACCTCTCATCCTCATCTTTAGTACCAATACCACCTTCATGTCTCCTGGAAACCAGGTTTCATATCTTGTTTTATTATAGCATTAATAACCTTAATCTACCAAACAAGAAGGACTTATATATGTGTGTATACATGTATGTTTACCTCTTTAATGTAGTGATATATATATATATATATATATATATATATATATATATATATATGTGTGTATACATGTATGTTTACCTCTTGAATGTAGTGAAATATATATATATAGATAGATAGATAGATAGAGTACATATATATAGATCTTTGCTCCACGTCGTGAGGGCTGATGTGATTGTGACCTTCTGTGACCTTTGACCTTGTGTCTTCAGGACTTCGTAGGCGAGGCTCCCCTCCACAAGGCGGCCCGTGCAGGGAGCTTGGAGTGTATCCAGGTGCTGCTGCTGGCGGGCGCTGCACCTCAGTAAGTCTCGAGCCTCTGACTGGACCGTGTGACCTGAGACACGTGTTCCAGAACAATGAGGCTTTGTTTGTGGAGGTTAAGTATCTGGAGAAGAATGTTCTGATGGCCTCCACCCTCTCGTCTGCTGCTTCAGCCTCAGGAATGCCAGCGGGCAGACGGCAGCAGACCTGGCCCACGCTCACGGCTTCATCGACTGTTTCAGCTTCATCTCCACAACCAGGAAGCAGCTGCTGCAGCTCAGCGGCCTCCAGGAGGCCGGGACCCCGTGTGGTCAGGACCTGCTCAGCAGGAAGAGGCTGCTGACCGCCGTGGACTGTGGCCACATGAAGAAAGCCAGGGGGGCTGACGGTAAGACCTCCTCGTGCCTCTCACCCTGTTTGACTGCTATGAGACGGCCAGCTGTGACTCTCTCCTGTTCCAGATGTGCAGAGCGGAGAAGGCGAGGAGCCGGAGAGCATGAGCATCGAGTCTCCACCGGATCAACACTCAGGTGGGACTGCAGCGTTTGAGATGTCAATGTACACGATGACACAGGACCACCTAACACAAGCTGTTTGCTTCCAAGCAGCCGGCCCTCCTGCTCCTGAGGACCAGGACTCACCGCCCCCCCCTCCAGCCAATCAGCAGGCTGCTCAGCGCTCCTCTGCTGACATGTGTGGTTCCCTGCATCTGACCAGCAGCTGCGTGACCCACCGCCCGGCCCGGCAGTACCCGGTCGGGGCGGACTTCCTGCATTACGGACACTACCACGGCTTTGGAGACACGGCGGAGGAGCTGAGTGACTACGGACACCAGCAGGCCGGGGCAGGAAGCATCCACCTGTACCAGGACTCATGAGGACTACGGACACCAGCAGGCCGGGGCAGGAAGCATCCACCTGTACCAGGACTCATGAGGACTACGGACACCAGCAGGCCGGGGCAGGAAGCATCCACCTGTACCAGGACTCATGAGGACTACGGACACCAGCAGGCCGGGGCAGGAAGCATCCACCTGTACCAGGACTCATGAGGACTAGCCTCCTGGAGTTCAGGGACACTCACTCATTTTGAGAAGTAATCTGCTTCCAAACCCAGACTCACTCCAGACATCCTGATACCAAAGATACCCCCCACCCCCCATCAGTTAGTCCCTCACCACAGACTCTGACCTGGTTCAGGTCTCATGGTCCTGGTGTCCATACGGTCACAACTGAAGTTCTCCCAGCTGACTCACTGATCGGTCTGGGCAGTCTCACCTGCTTGTAGTCTTTGTGCTAAGCTAGGCTAAGCTAAGTGCTATCGATGACGCACAAGTCTTATATTTATCGATGTTGTTTGTTGCTTATGGGTTTTCAGCTGAAGGTCTCTGTTGGCTCTCGGGACTCTTTTTGTACCACTGCTTTTATACTGGTTCTGGTTTTACAGTTTCATAAAAATGGTTCAAAGTAAAGAGTGATTTCTTTCATGTGTCCTGATCCATAAAGTGTGTGATATTCAGAAAGGATGGACCCGAAATGTTTTAATCAAACAGCCAGTTTATTTATTTACATTATACAAAACATGTAAATATTCCATTTACAATTATTGATGTCAATCTGGTTGGAAAGACAAAACAACAAAAAACAGCGGAAGATTATTAGCCCCCCACCCTGAAGACCAGACGGACCACCAGGTCTCCATCAAGACCACATACACATGTAGTCCACATCATCATCACCTCCCCAGATCCAGCTGAATGGTCTTCTGCAGACTGGCGATGCTGGCGTCCAGAGCCGCCAGGCCGTCTCTGAACGCCACCTCGTCTCTGGTGTCGAAGCTGGACCCCGACCTCGTGCTGCAGTCGGACCACACCGAGTCCACGTCGCAGCGGGACAGACGCCGGCGCTCCGTCGCACGCGACCGCACTTCCTGTAAACCGTGCGACGGGTCCAGGTGAGCAGGCTGGGGGCGGGTTGAGTCTACAGGTCTGACACCAGGCTGTGAGGCTGGGCCTCGCTCTGCAGCCACACACACCAGCTCCGTGGAAGGTGGCTGCAGCGGACCCAGAGACATCAGAAACTGGGTGATGCGGTCAGTGGGGGGCTCTGCTAGACCTGGTCTGTGCTGGTTCAGATGTTGTTGAGTGTCTGAGCCGTCAACAACTGGAGGACGATTGGATGAATCGTGACCCTGAAGAACCCTGAAGCAGAGAGAAGACCAGGTTTACTCTTCATGTGCTATGCTCCCATTTCCTCAACACACACAGACACTCACACACCTGTTCAGGTTTCCTAGGTCTTCCAGTCTTTGCTGGGCGAGTGAAGCCAACTCACTTTTCTCTCGCTCGCTGTCCAGCAACCTGCTTCTCGTGGCCTCCAAGTCTACACACATTATAAAACCACCTCAGTATGGAGTGATGCATGTGGTGGTCTGAAGCTCAGAGCAGCTAGATCCTGAATGATATCAGAACCTGTTTGGATGAGAGCGTTCTTTGCCTCTCGGTCCTCCAGGGCTTTCCGTAGTTCTGCGTGGTCCTCCTGGAGGTCCTGCAGCCGGGACTGAGCAGCACCGAGCTCCTCCTGCAGAGTAAACACTGTGGAGACACTCAGGATTCAAAGGAGTCCACACACACACACACACACACACACACACACACACACACACACACACACACACACACACACACACACACACACACACACACACACACACACACACACACACACACACACACACACACACACACACACACACACACACACACACACACACACACACACACACCTAGCATCTCCGGGTTCTGATGTGTGTCTGCTCTCCCCTTCTGCTTCAACTGCTGGTTAAGAATCCTCACACGCCTGGGACACACACACACACACACACACACACACATTACATTAAACCATGAGTCCAAACTCAGAACAACAAGAATCAAGAAAGTACAACTTCTTCAATAACGTTAAACTACAAAAGTGCTATCAGTAAGAGACATTTAAGTGCTACTAGAGTGTTAAACTACAAAGTGCTATCAGTAAGAGACATTTAAGTGCTACTAGAGTGTTAAACTACAGAGTACCATCAGTAAGAGACATTTAAGTGCTACTAAAGTGTTAAACTACAAAGTGCTATCAGTAAGAGACATTTAAGTGCTACTAGAGTGTTAAACTACAGAGTACCATCAGTAAGAGACATTTAAGTGCTACTATGGGTCAGTGGTTAGCATGCCCGTCTTTCAATCAAGGGGTTGGCAGTTCAATCCCCGCCCTAGTCAATGTGTCCTTGAGCAAGACACTTAACCCTGCATTGTTCCCTGTAGCTCTGTCTACGGTGTATACTGTAAAGTGTCTTTGAGTATCTAGAAAAGCACTATATAAATTAAATGGATTATTACTAAAGTGTTAAACTACAGAGTACCATCAGTAAGTTTAGTGCTACTAAAGTGTTAAACTACAGAGTACCATCAGTAAGAGACATTTAAGTGCTACTAAAGTGTTAAACTACAGAGTACCATCAGTAAGAGACATTTAAGTGCTACTAAAGTGCTAAACAACAAAGTGCTATCAGTAAGAGACATTGAAGTGCTACTAAAGTGTTAAACTACAAAGTGCTATCGATAAGAGACATTTAAGTGCTACTAAAGTGCTAAACAACAAAGTGCTGTCAGTAAGAGACATTTAAGTGCTACTAAAGTGCTAAACAACAAAGTGCTATCGGTAAGGGACATTTAAGTGCTACTAAAGTGTTAAACTACAAAGTGCTATCAGTAAGAGACATTTAAGTGCTACTACGGCTCTACCTTCCCTATTCAAGGTGTAGTCACTAAGATGTGTTTTTAGTCTGTAGAGACTTCCTGTCCTGATGTCAATGGGGAGCTCGTTCCACCAATGAGGAGCCAGCACAGCAAACAGTCAGGACTTTGTTGAGTGTTTAGCTCGAACACACACACAATATAGATCTATACATCTATAGATATATATAGTTAATGTTGTGTATATATATATATATATATATATATATATATATATATATATATATATATATATATATATATATATATATATATATATATATATATAGATTGATAGTAGCCCAGCTAGTACGGGTCTGTTAAGGTACCTGCAGAGCTGGGTGTTCTGGCTGTGAAGTGATAGTTCTGGTTCAGTCCAGATGTTTGAACTACCACGACACATCAGTGTTGAAGACACCATCTGCTCCAGATGACTGAGCAGCCTCTCTGCTACACTGCCTACACACACACACACACACACACACACACACACACACACACACAGATAAGTTACTGCTTGCATAGATTCTGGACTGACTGACTGACTGACCGGTTACCTTGTCCAGCAATCAGAGCCTTGAGTTCTCCAAGCAGAGACTGAACGGTCTTCCCTTTCACGTCCGTCTCTGCCCTGCTGTGAAGGTCCTGAGGGACCTCATCCACCTGTCCAGGCTGCATGTTGGACATCTTCAAGGAGCACACCTGTCTGACAGCTGAGCGTTGGACATTGATGTCTCTCACAGGAACAAACTCTTTATCGCACTGTGCCTTACAGTATGGGTATGAGATGGAGGTCTGGGCACGGCCAGGAAAGGTGGAGGTCCGAGGTGGATGGATGGAGGTGGGTTTCTCAGGTGGGTGGATGGAGGTGGGTTTCTCAGGTGGATAGATGGAGGTGGGTTTCTCAGGTGGATAGATGGAGGTGGGTTTCTCAGGTGGATAGATGGAGGTGGGTTTCTCAGGTGGATAGATGGAGGTGGGTTTCTTAGGTGGGTGGATGGAGGTGGGTTTCTCAGGTGGATAGATGGAGGTGGGTTTCTCAGGTGGATAGATGGAGGTGGGTTTCTCAGGTGGATAGATGGAGGTGGGCTTCTCAGGTGGATAGATGGAGGTGGGTTTCTCAGGTGGATAGATGGAGGTGGGTTTCTCAGGTGGATAGATGGAGGTGGGTTTCTCAGGTGGATAGATGGAGGTGGGTTTCTCAGGTGGATAGATGGAGGTGGGTTTCTTAGGTGGGTGGATGGAGGTGGGTTTCTCAGGTGGATAGATGGAGGTGGGTTTCTTAGGTGGGTGGATGGAGGTGGGTTTCTCAGGTGGGTGGATGGAGGTGGGTTTCTTAGGTGGGTGGATGGAGGTGGGTTTCTCAGGTGGGTGGATGGAGGTGGGTTTCTCAGGTGGGTGGATGGAGGTGGGCTTCTTAGGTGGGTGGATGGAGGTGGGTTTCTCAGGTGGAGGGATGGAGGTGGGTTTCTCAGGTGGGTGGATGGAGGTGGGTTTCTCAGGTGGGTGGATGGAGGTGGGTTTCTCAGGTGGGTGGATGGAGGTGGGCTTCTTAGGTGGGTGGATGGAGGTGGGTTTCTCAGGTGGAGGGATGGAGGTGGGTTTCTCAGGTGGGTGGATGGAGGTGGGTTTCTCAGGTGGGTGGATGGAGGTGGGTTTCTCAGGTGGAGGGATGGAGGTGGGTTTCTCAGGTGGGTGGATGGAGGTGGGTTTCTCAGGTGGGTGGATGGAGGTGGGTTTCTCAGGTGGAGGGAGGGTTGTGGTGCCTGGTACAGGTTGGACTGGCTGACGCCCCCTCTGGTCTGGAGGATGGAGGGAACAGGTATTAGTAGTATCATCAATGTGTCTTTACTAACATGTACCACAGTCCTTCATAGTATTACCTTTAGTTAGTACCTCTACTAGACATGATCAATGTGTGTGTTTTTACTGTATTAGTTTGTTAATAGATGAATTTAAATCACTCGTACCCGTCTTTGTGGTCCTGGTGGCTTTCTTCCTGAGGGAGCTACATGGGCTGGACTTAGCTGCTCCCCCCTTCACTGCTCTGGGGAGGCCTGGCAAGGGTTCACATGTGCATGATCAGAAGTAGAAGCCATTGTGCTGTGACAGAACACAATCAACATGGCTTAGGGTTAAATATGCATGTATTATTATTAAGTATCCAACCAATATGCTAAATCACATACGGCCATTTAGAACAAGGTGTAGACCTGTTCTACAGGAAAGGGAACCGTAATGACTTGTGTTGTGATCTGGCGCTATAGAGACAAACTAAACAAACTCAACCTTCTCGGGCCGCCCCCCTAATATAATGGTCTGAATGTCTTTATTCATGATACTGTTGAGAAAGTCATCTGACCTGCCTTGTCAGCCTGAAAGATGCCAGTGAGCAAGGCAGCACACCGGTCCAGACCCTTATGGCGTGAAGAGACCTGAGGGGACAGAACACTTCAAATCAAGTCCATGTGTAGTCCACATGACGATACAGGACGCCGACCTCTGACCCTGTTGTGGTGCAACCAGACGATATCTGGGCCGACCACAGCTCATTTTAAACCAACAGGAGGCATCGGATGATAGCCAATGGGGTTACAGAGAACTGTTAACCTGCAGTCACCCAGAGCATGCTCCAACGTGGTTGGTCAATACTACTCTGACTGGTCTCGTGCCATGGCTTACAGAATGTGTTATGGAGATTAACACGATGCTGATGACTTCCATTCCTAAACTTATCCATTTACAGACCTCCTGCACCGGGCCGGCTCAGGTGTGCTCTGTTTGACCTCCAGCTCCTGCGACCTTGACCTCTTTCTTCCTCGCTTAGCTCGGCACAAAAGCATTTCCCTACACGCTGTACTGAGGAGGACAAATCATTACCTGCTCTTCAGGGTCCGTGCATGTGGAGTACAGAGAGTAGGCTGGTTCAGGGCAGCCTGGTCCTGGATCCGGAGTCACTCTGTCAGCACAGTTAGAGGAGCCCAGTGTGAGAGTGGGGGGGGGTGCAGTTGATACAGTATTAGGGGGAATGAAGGCCAGTGGACCCACCGTCTCCTGCACGGCTTTCCTTTGACTCCTTCTGTCAGCCTCCCTGATGTCACCACCTGCAGGTCAAAGGCAGCCGAGTACTGAAGCATGTGAACTACACCAGGTCTACCGACAGTTCTGGTCTCTAACCAACCCTGGAGCTGTGACACTTCCTGCAGCCTGGAGTCATGGGCCCAATCCCAATGTCCCCCTAAGCCCTCTAACCCTGAGCCCTCAGGGACTCACTAGCGTCACCTGGTGAACGGTTGAGTGTGAGGGCTTGAAATGGTGTGAATATGTCGGTTCATAAAGGGCTCATCATGTCTGCAGAGAGCCTCAAACACTCGACGATGTGACAGCGGGACAGAACCAAAGCCTCAAGGACTTAGCGGGACCCCCAAAGAGACTGGGATCTGCAGCCATGACATCAACTAATATTATACTGCTGATATGATCATTAGTGACTGTTTATACACTGTGCATTGTATCCGTCTCTCAGCTTCACATCTGTAATTAAATGTTGACAAACACGTTAACCCTTTAATGTCAACAACACAAACACTTTAACCGTTTAATGTCAACAACACAAACACTCTAACCCTTTAATGTCAACAACAAACACTTTAACCCTTTAATGTCAACAACACAAACTCTCTAACCCTTTAATGTCAACAACACAAACACTAACCCTTTAATGTCAACACAAACACTCTAACCCTTTAATGTCAACAACACAAACACTCTAACCCTTTAATGTCAACAACACAAACACGTTAACCCTTTAATGTCAACAACACAAACTCTCTAACCCTTTAATGTCAACAACACAAACTCTCTAACCCTTTAATGTCAACAACAAACACTCTAAGCCTTTAATGTCAACAACACAAACACTCTAACCCTTTAATGTCAACAACACAAACACTTTAACCCTTTAATGTCAACAACACAAACACTCTAACCCTTTAATGTCAACAACACAAACACTTTAACCCTTTAATGTCAACAACACAAACACTTTAACCCTTTAATGTCAACACAAACACTCTAACCCTTTAATGTCAACAACACAAACACTTTAACCCTTTAATGTCAACAACACAAACACGTTAACCCTTTAATGTCAACAACACAAACACTCTAACCCTTTAATGTCAACAACACAAACTCTCTAACCCTTTAATGTCAACAACACAAACTCTCTAACCCTTTAATGTCAACAACAAACACTCTAAGCCTTTAATGTCAACAACACAAACACTCTAACCCTTTAATGTCAACAACACAAACACTTTAACCCTTTAATGTCAACAACACAAACACGTTAACCCTTTAATGTCAACAACACAAACACTCTAACCCTTTAATGTCAACAACACAAACACTCTAACCCTTTAATGTCAACAACACAAACTCTCTAACCCTTTAATGTCAACAACAAACACTCTAAGCCTTTAATGTCAACAACACAAACACTCTAACCCTTTAATGTCAACAACACAAACACTTTAACCCTTTAATGTCAACAACACAAACACTCTAACCCTTTAATGTCAACAACACAAACACTTTAACCCTTTAATGTCAACAACACAAACACTTTAACCCTTTAATGTCAACAACACAAACACTCTAACCCTTTAATGTCAACAACACAAACACTCTAACCCTTTAATGTCAACAACACAAACACTTTAACCCTTTAATGTCAACAACACAAACACTCTAACCCTTTAATGTCAACAACACAAACACGTTAACCCTTTAATGTCAACAACACAAACACGTTAACCCTTTAATGTCAACAACACAAACACGTTAACCCTTTAATGTCAACAACACAAACACGTTAACCCTTTAATGTCAACAACACAAACACTCTAACCCTTTAATGTCAACAACACAAACACGTTAACCCTTTAATGTCAACAACACAAACACTCTAACCCTTTAATGTCAACAACACAAACACTCTAACCCTTTAATGTCAACAACACAAACACTCTAACCCTTTAATGTCAACAACACAAACACGTTAACCCTTTAATGTCAACAACACAAACACTCTAACCCTTTAATGTCAACAACACAAACACTTTAACCCTTTAATGTCAACAACACAAACACGTTAACCCTTTAATGTCAACAACACAAACACGTTAACCCTTTAATGTCAACAACACAAACACTCTAACCCTTTAATGTCAACAACACAAACACTCTAACCCTTTAATGTCAACAACACAAACACGTTAACCCTTTAATGTCAACAACACAAACACTCTAACCCTTTAATGTCAACACAAACACTCTAACCCTTTAATGTCAACAACACAAACACTCTAACCCTTTAATGTCAACAACACAAACTCTCTAACCCTTTAATGTCAACAACACAAACTCTCTAACCCTTTAATGTCAACAACACAAACACTCTAACCCTTTAATGTCAACAACACAAACTCTCTAACCCTTTAATGTCAACAACAAACACTCTAAGCCTTTAATGTCAACAACACAAACACTCTAACCCTTTAATGTCAACAACACAAACACTTTAACCCTTTAATGTCAACAACACAAACACGTTAACCCTTTAATGTCAACAACACAAACACTCTAACCCTTTAATGTCAACAACACAAACACTCTAACCCTTTAATGTCAACAACACAAACTCTCTAACCCTTTAATGTCAACAACAAACACTCTAAGCCTTTAATGTCAACAACACAAACACTCTAACCCTTTAATGTCAACAACACAAACACTTTAACCCTTTAATGTCAACAACACAAACACTCTAACCCTTTAATGTCAACAACACAAACACTTTAACCCTTTAATGTCAACAACACAAACACTTTAACCCTTTAATGTCAACACAAACACTCTAACCCTTTAATGTCAACAACACAAACACTTTAACCCTTTAATGTCAACAACACAAACACTCTAACCCTTTAATGTCAACAACACAAACACGTTAACCCTTTAATGTCAACAACACAAACACGTTAACCCTTTAATGTCAACAACACAAACACGTTAACCCTTTAATGTCAACAACACAAACACGTTAACCCTTTAATGTCAACAACACAAACACTCTAACCCTTTAATGTCAACAACACAAACACGTTAACCCTTTAATGTCAACAACACAAACACTCTAACCCTTTAATGTCAACAACACAAACACTCTAACCCTTTAATGTCAACAACACAAACACTCTAACCCTTTAATGTCAACAACACAAACACTTTAACCCTTTAATGTCAACAACACAAACACTCTAACCCTTTAATGTCAACAACACAAACACTTTAACCCTTTAATGTCAACAACACAAACACTCTAACCCTTTAATGTCAACAACACAAACACTCTAACCCTTTAATGTCAACAACACAAACACGTTAACCCTTTAATGTCAACAACACAAACACTCTAACCCTTTAATGTCAACAACACAAACACTTTAACCCTTTAATGTCAACAACACAAACACGTTAACCCTTTAATGTCAACAACACAAACACGTTAACCCTTTAATGTCAACAACACAAACACTCTAACCCTTTAATGTCAACAACACAAACACTCTAACCCTTTAATGTCAACAACACAAACACGTTAACCCTTTAATGTCAACAACACAAACACTCTAACCCTTTAATGTCAACACAAACACTCTAACCCTTTAATGTCAACAACACAAACACTCTAACCCTTTAATGTCAACAACACAAACTCTCTAACCCTTTAATGTCAACAACACAAACTCTCTAACCCTTTAATGTCAACAACACAAACACTTTAACCCTTTAATGTCAACAACACAAACACGTCTAACCCTTTAATGTCAACAACACAAACACTCTAACCCTTTAATGTCAACAACACAAACACTCTAACCCTTTAATGTCAACAACACAAACACTCTAACCCTTTAATGTCAACAACACAAACTCTCTAACCCTTTAATGTCAACAACACAAACACGTTAACCCTTTAATGTCAACAACACAAACACTCTAACCCTTTAATGTCAACAACACAAACACTCTAACCCTTTAATGTCAACAACACAAACACTCTAACCCTTTAATGTCAACAACACAAACACGTTAACCCTTTAATGTCAACAACACAAACACTCTAACCCTTTAATGTCAACAACACAAACACTCTAACCCTTTAATGTCAACAACACAAACACTCTAACCCTTTAATGTCAACAACACAAACACTCTAACCCTTTAATGTCAACAACACAAACACTCTAACCCTTTAATGTCAACAACACAAACACTCTAACCCTTTAATGTCAACAACACAAACACGTTAACCCTTTAATGTCAACAACACAAACACTCTAACCCTTTAATGTCAACAACACAAACACTCTAACCCTTTAATGTCAACAACACAAACACTCTAACCCTTTAATGTCAACAACACAAACACTCTAACCCTTTAATGTCAACAACACAAACACTCTAACCCTTTAATGTCAACAACACAAACACTCTAACCCTTTAATGTCAACAACACAAACACTTTAACCCTTTAATGTCAACAACACAAACACTCTAACCCTTTAATGTCAACAACACAAACACTCTAACCCTTTAATGTCAACAACACAAACACTTTAACCCTTTAATGTCAACAACACAAACACTCTAACCCTTTAATGTCAACAACACAAACACGTTAACCCTTTAATGTCAACAACACAAACACTCTAACCCTTTAATGTCAACAACACAAACACGTTAACCCTTTAATGTCAACAACACAAACACTCTAACCCTTTAATGTCAACACAAACACTCTAACCCTTTAATGTCAACAACACAAACACTCTAACCCTTTAATGTCAACAACACAAACTCTCTAACCCTTTAATGTCAACAACACAAACTCTCTAACCCTTTAATGTCAACAACACAAACACTCTAACCCTTTAATGTCAACAACACAAACACTCTAACCCTTTAATGTCAACAACACAAACACTCTAACCCTTTAATGTCAACAACACAAACACTCTAACCCTTTAATGTCAACAACACAAACACTCTAACCCTTTAATGTCAACAACACAAACACGTTAACCCTTTAATGTCAACAACACAAACACTCTAACCCTTTAATGTCAACAACACAAACACTCTAACCCTTTAATGTCAACAACACAAACACTCTAACCCTTTAATGTCAACAACACAAACACTCTAACCCTTTAATGTCAACAACACAAACACTCTAACCCTTTAATGTCAACAACACAAACACTCTAACCCTTTAATGTCAACAACACAAACACTCTAACCCTTTAATGTCAACAACACAAACACTCTAACCCTTTAATGTCAACAACACAAACACTCTAACCCTTTAATGTCAACAACACAAACACGTTAACCCTTTAATGTCAACAACACAAACCTCTAACCCTTTAATGTCAACAACACAAACACTCTAACCCTTTAATGTCAACAACACAAACACTCTAACCCTTTAATGTCAACAACACAAACACTCTACCCTTTAATGTTCAACAACCAAACACTCTAACCCTTTAATGTCAACAACACAAACACTCTAACCCTTTAATGTCAACAACACAAACACTCTAACCCTTTAATGTCAACAACACAAACACTCTAACCCTTTAATGTCAACAACACAACACTCTAACCCTTTAATGTCAACAACACAAACACTCTAACCCTTTAATGTCAACAACACAAACACTCTAACCCTTTAATGTCAACAACACAAACACGTCTAACCCTTTAATGTCAACAACACAAACATCTCTAACCCTTTAATGTCAACAACACAAACACTCTAACCCTTTAATGTCAACAACACAAACACTCTAACCCTTTAATGTCAACAACACAAACACTCTAACCCCTTTAATGTCAACAACACAAACACTCTAACCCTTTAATGTCAACAACACAAACACTCTAACCCTTTAATGTCAACAACACAAACACTCTAACCCTTTAATGTCAACAACAACAAACACGTCTAACCCTTTAATGTCAACAACACAAACACTCTAACCCTTTAATGTCACAACACAAAACACGTTAACCCTACCTTTAATGTCAACAACACAAACACTCTAACCCTTTAATGTCAACAACACAAACACTCTAACCCTTTAATGTCAACAACACAAACACGTTAACCCTTTAATGTCAACAACACAAACACTCTAACCCTTTAATGTCAACAACACAAACACGTTAACCCTTTAATGTCAACAACACAAACTCTCTAACCCTTTAATGTCAACAACACAAACACTCTAACCCTTTAATGTCAACAACACAAACACTCTAACCCTTTAATGTCAACAACACAAACACGTTAACCCTTTAATGTCAACAACACAAACACTCTAACCCTTTAATGTCAACAACACAAACACGTTAACCCTTTAATGTCAACAACACAAACACTCTAACCCTTTAATGTCAACAACACAAACACTCTAACCCTTTAATGTCAACAACACAAACACGTTAACCCTTTAATGTCAACAACACAAACTCTCTAACCCTTTAATGTCAACAACACAAACACTCTAACCCGGTCTTAGAGACCCGGAGACCCGGTCTTAGAGACCCGGAGACCCCGTCTTAGAGACCCGGAGACCTCGTCTTAGAGACCCGGAGACCCCGTCTTGCCCGTAGATCCCGTCTTAGAGACCCGGTCTCAGAGACCCGGAGACCCGGTCTTACCTTGCTTCGGCCGGTCCCCCTCATGCTGCCCTCCTGCAGCCGGTGCTATGAGCTCGCGCTTCAGCCTTTTCTTCGTGCGTGGCTCCGTTTCATTTCCGGTGTTTTGAAACGGACAGCACGAAGCTGACCAATCAAATCGACTCTAAGAGCGGTGGGCGGGGCTGCAGGACTCGAAAGGCTTGAAACGCCACGGTCCAGTTCCGTTATTATTATTATTATTATAATTATCAGAGGGAAGCAGCAACGAGACCGGACATGACGTAGTTTAATAAGTCAATGAGCACGAGAAGAGTCAACACGAGGAGGGGAATGGAAAGTCAGACAAATGAAGTACAAATATTAAATGGATTACTCAATTAAAGTAGGACCACAAGTTGTGGTGGATGGGGAGGCCAGCAGACTGAGTGGAGCCGGTCTGGTCTGGTCTTGTTGTGGTGGATGGGGAGACCAGCAGACTGAGTGGAGCCGGTCTGGTCTGGTCTTGTTGTGGTGGATGGGGAGACCAGCAGACTGAGTGGAGCCGGTCTGGTCTGGTCTTGTTGTGGTGGATGGGGAGGCCAGCAGACTGAGTGGAGCCGGTCTGGTCTGGTCTGGTCTTGTTGTGGTGGATGGGGAGACCAGCAGACTGAGTGGAGCCGGTCTGGTCTGGTCTTGTTGTGGTGGATGGGGAGACCAGCAGACTGAGTGGAGCCGGTCTGGTCTGGTCTTGTTGTGGTGGATGGGGAGACCAGCAGACTGAGTGGAGCCGGTCTGGTCTGGTCTGGTCTTGTTGTGGTGGATGGGGAGACCAGCAGACTCTGAGTGGAGCCGGTCTGGTCTGGTCTTGTTGTGGTGGATGGGGAGACCAGCAGACTCTGAGTGGAGCCGGTCTGGTCTGGTCTTGTTGTGGTGGATGGGGAGACCAGCAGACTCTGAGTGGAGCCGGTCTGGTCTGGTCTTGTTGTGGTGGATGGGGAGACCAGCAGACTGAGTGGAGCCGGTCTGGTCTGGTCTTGTTGTGGTGGATGGGGAGACCAGCAGACTCTGAGTGGAGCCGGTCTGGTCTGGTCTTGTTGTGGTGGATGGGGAGACCAGCAGACTGAGTGGAGGTCTGGCTGAAAGGAGGACGAAGGACAATCTGAGCCCTCTGCTGTCACTGTTCAACAGCAGTGACATGGCATCATATACACACATATATATATATGCGCACGTCACGAGGCCCCATTGAGCATCCTGATAAACTGCATCACTGTGTGACTTGACGGACACACACACACACACACACACACACACACACAGTTCCTCTTCAGCCTCCATGTCGCACCAGACTCTCAAACAGCTTGGTCCACCAGGCAGGAAGCTGAACTCTGTCCTTCCTCTCCTTTAAGACTCTATGTCAGAGTACGGAATATATGTTGTCTCAATGTTTATATATTTGTTTTTACTTGAATTTTACTATTTGGTATTCACTTTATATGTCGGTCATGTTTGAGGAAATGACATTTAAACACACACACACACTTATCTGGAGCTTATTGTTGTACGTACTCCAAACTGACCCTCTGGAGTACTCATTAACATTTAATGAACGGCCTTCAATGTAACACAAAGTAGGCTTTGCTTTGAACAAACATATTTATTAGTGAATCAATCCAAGTAAGGAACAAAATATATAGTAACAGGACATAAAGTCAGACAAGCAATATGCCAGTCAAGAGACGTCATACACTTGGTTTCACGATTAGCATCTCACTAGACATTTTTTTAAATGTTGTACTTAAAACTACAAAAAGCAGAACGGAAAAGAAAAATAAGTGGTCAATGCGTTGATGGGTGCTGCTGGAACATCTCCTCTATTCCCATTCTTCTTCTTCTGCAGTCTGAGCAGCCGGCTGTCTCCTCATATCCTGATCCTGGAAAGACCCTCCCTGAGGATGAAGGACACCGGGTGAGGACGGACCGCTACACGGACACCAAGACCACCAGAGAAACACCAAGACCACCAGAGAAACACCAAGACCACCACCATGCACTTACCCTCCTGGAGTCGGTGGAGGCAAAGCCCTTCCTGGGGGGGTTGAAGCCTACGGCTCCAGCGCTGCTGAACGCAGACTCCTCTAACCACGAGGGCACTTCCTGCTGGGCCTGTCAATCACAGTCGCCATGGAAACAATGAGTACTTCCGATGCACGCGCCTGATGAAGACGCTGTATCCCAGATGCCCCTCTTACCTTGGACAGGACCGTGACCAGGGAGCGGGCCAGCTGGCAATCGGCGTCGGGGTCGTAGAAAGACACCGCCTTCCCAGTGTTGCCACAGCGGCCAGTTCTCCCAATGCGGTGCACGTATTCATCGATGTTGTTGGGGAGGTCAAAGTTCACCACATGCTGAACATCTGGGATGTCCAGGCCCCGGGCAGCGACGGAGGTGGCCACCAGGACCGGACATTTACCAAAGCGGAAATCTGCCAGAGCCTGCTCTCGCTCCCGCTGCTCCCGGTCACTGTCAAACAGGAAGGACTCAGTCCAGACCTACAGGCCACCATCAGGCTCTACTGGACACCCCTCTTACCCGTGAATGCTGGTCGTCAGAACCTTCTCCTGGCACAAGTAAGTGGCAATAAAATCCGCTTGTCTCTTGGTCTCCACGAAGACCATGGTGCGCTCCGTTCCTGCAAAGAACCAGACGCAGATTAGGAGAGGATGTAGTCGGTGTGATGTCACCCATAATGTAATGAAGAAGACTTGAAACCATAAACGAATGTTTACTGAGGGAAAGTTACTTTCTCAGACTTCTAAACAGCCAGTCTCACCCTGGTGGACACTAGAGAGAATGCAGCTTTGGAGCCTCAGAACATCTAAATGAAGACCAGCAGCTCCATTGTGATTGAACACGGTCCATATTTGATTAAATGCAACTTAACGCTACGTAGCAAAGCCACGTTATAGAGTTTAGACTTTAACTGAATATATGGATCTCCTGTATAGAGACTTTTCAGCATCAATGTATGATTAGTCTTAGTGGATAATATTCTAATTATTCATTAATAACACATTAGGAGGCAGATGAAAGTGTACCTGTGGTCTTGAGAATGTCGAGGAGCTGCTCCCTCTTTGAGAACTTGGTGACTTGGATGAAGGTCTGCTCCACGTCGCTGCAGGCCCCGCCCACCACGCCCACAGCCAGGAACAGATAGTCAGTCTTGAGGAAGTCAGCCGCCATCCTGCAAAAACACACTTCCATATTCACACAGGCCGAGCCCACAGTACACGATGCGGCTGATAAAAAGGTGAAGACCTCTGGATGTCCTCAGGGTAGGTGGCACTGAACATCAGAGTCTGACGGTTCTCTTTGGATGGCATTCCCGGGGAGGCCACCAGGCGGCGCATGTCGGGCTCAAAACCCATATCCAACATGCGGTCAGCCTCATCCAGCACCAAGTAGCGCAGCTTAGTCAAGCCGACCTGAAGCAAAGACATCCAGTTAGAGGGGAAGCTTTCCACTGAAGACCGCACCAGTTAAACACTCCATTTATTTACCTTTCCTCTTCCGATCACATCCAGCAGTCTCCCTGGAGTTCCACACAGCACATTGCATCCCCTGAAGATGTCTCTTATCTGGTGTCCAGTGCTGACTCCACCATAGACCACGACAGGACGCACACATGTCCTAAAACAGACATGACTCGATTAGCATACTGCTTACTGGCTGGGGGTTACAACCACCTAGAAAATCATGAACACAACCAACTAGGACCAGAGCAGCGTCTGCAGACTTCTACCGGGTCATACCCAACGAATGGAAAGGGATCGTTACATATACCTTAAACTCATCGGAAAACAAGCCACAGTGCAACATACCCAAAGGCAAACTTCCTGGCCTCCAGGTAGATCTGGTTGATGAGCTCCCTGGTCGGGGCCACAATGATGGCTTCAGGCTCCTGCTGCTCACTAAAGGAGCTGGCTGCCACACCGTCTGCCATCAGCTTCTGCAGAATAGGCAGCAGGAATGCAGCCTGGACGAAGGGAGATGCATTCACAATAAAGACTTCAGAAAACACAGCATTGTAAAGTCAGAAAATTTATATCTTAGAGCAAATTGATAGCGATGTACTCTGCACCTTTTCTACCTTCCACCCCGACTTGACGGTCAAGTGTCTCTCAACTCACCGTTTTACCGGATCCAGTCTGGGCACAGGCCATGAGATCTCTGGCGGCCGAGATGATGGGGATGCCGTGCTTCTGCACAGGCGTCGGCTTCACGTAACCAGACTTGTTGATGTTTTTTCTCAGGGACTCGCACAATGCTGCCTCATCAAAGGTCTGAAGGAAAAGGTCTGGACTTGTTGACTTGTACAACAGATGTAACACACCAGATTCAAGGGACCGTTCATGTGTTACCTTTTGGTTGTTTGGGTCAACAAAATGTAAAGTCCCCATCCTTTTGAGACCCACTTACCGAAGCAGCGACTACAAATAGACCAGCAACTGTTGGTGAACTAATTCATGAATTCAACTTCTCACCATGATAGCCTGCGGTGGGTTGCTTCCACTGACGTCCACCATTATGTCATCATACTTGTCAAAGTTGATGCCTCTCTCATAGTGGGCAAAAATGGAGGCTTCGTCTTCAGGTAGAGTTGGGGGAACGTATGTGACCCTTGGTCCTGTGGGTCACATATGAAGTGGAGAAGCTTAATACAGGACTACTAAGCCTACTACAGAACTGATGAATAGATGGTTATATTCAACAGTTCATTAACTTACGTTCGCCATCCGTTTCCTCCTTCTCTGGATCTTTAGCTTCTCCTGCATGAGACACATAAGTCACATTAGTGAAAAGGCTACAGGTTAAAAGCTAAAATCAGTTAATCATTAAACAACATTACAACCATGAGCAAAGCTCTCCTCATCTTTCCCACGGTAGCCTGCAAAGACAGAAGACACATTTACCAACATGAACCGATGGCTAAAGGGTCAACCATCCCAAAGGTTAGGCGAGTGCTCGTTTACCTCCTCCAAAGCTTCCTCTTCCACTATTGTCGCCACCTTCAACACATTACTGAATTAGCAACACATTTCAGATCAGGCCTACATCACTTAGAACAGGACTGAATCAAGAAGTACCTCGTCTGAAACCTCCTGCGGAGCCTCTTCCTCCCCTGAAGCCTGTTCAGAACATACCCAATGTAAATACAAAGAACAGACGGGAACTTCAAGTATACAAGTCTTAGAGCTTTGTGTGCATGTGGTGGACAAACAAAGTAAACTGACCATTTTCATGAACTCCTTCGTCATCTCCTGTAAAATCAAGGCAGTTCATGTAGTCAGCTGACATCTCTTTCAAAGAGTTTCACTCACAACAACATATGAAAACTTTACCATTACTGCGATCCATTCTGCCGAATCCTCTGCTGCGCCCTTGATGGGAGAAACAAATAATAAATGAACAGTTTTAACCTTTCAATGGAATTAGAACTCTGAAAGGTGACAAACATTATCTGCTAATACTCTTCACACTGTGCAGATGGTTCAATCCGGGATGCTCCTTGTAATGTGTGGTCTGTTAGGATGTTCTCCAGTAAAGACCTTATTAAAACCTACGCTCACACCATATCCTTCAAGTATTTGAACATTTACACCCAACTACCAGGTTATTGTTCAACACTTCATGGACTCACCGCTGCCTCTGAAACCACCTCTTTCTCCTCCCGTGCTGTTCCAGTCGTGTCCGTCTATAAAGAACAAATAGGAGTGTCAGTAGCACCGAGGATTGAGCCACCTTATTTAGCATAATACTGCACACTGCTTACCATTCCCAGTCTCGTCACCTCCTACAAAAAGAAAGATTTAGATTTGATCATTCAATAATGCCTATAGAGTTCATCATGAGTTTACACTCTAATGTCTCATCCTTGAGCTTCTAGAGCGCAGATACAGTCTGCAACAGTCGACTATCAGAGACAGTCTGTAGGATTTGGTGGCATTTGGGTGCAGATTGCAACCACACCACTAGATGGTGCTCATCCCTCTTTCCAAGACTACAGTAACTGTATACCTTAGTGCACGGAGAGGACCAGCTCCCTGTGTAGATACGAAGGCCTCATTCTATGCTAAAAAACATGATTTAGTTTGAGGAGATTATACACAAATGAAAGCACAGTAGGGAATATCTGATGGATTCCCCAAAATGCAGAACACTTAACTAAATGCCAGTGTTGTGCAACATGTAGGGCTCACTGATGCTTTCATTTTGGCTGACTTGGACCAATTGAATTGCTGATGATGCTGCTTCTTAAATTACCTGCAATCTATTGATTATTTTTCAGTTATTCTAGTCTGTAAAATGTCAGATATCACTAGTTGGAGGAAAAACGTGATTTTATTGAGTAATTATAATAATTGTTAAATTAAACATCAGGAGTACCTGAGGAGAATGAGCTTTTAAATCCTCCTCCCCTGCCTCTTCCTCCGCGACCTGGAGTGAAATAGAAAAACATTGTTCACCAATGTTCTCCAGGGCAGAGATGGTCATTATTATAATATATCATATTATTGTTCAATGTGCCACACTTACCCCCTCCAAAACCACCACTGTTCCAGGAGCCTCCTTGTGTGCCTAAAGAGGATCAAACACACATCATCTTACATTAGTTGCGTGTCCTTCAGGAGCTTAAGACTGGAAACAGGAGTCCTCAGTGGACCATGTGCATACCTTCACTCGAGGAGTGACTTGCTCCTGCAGTGGTACTAGGAGTGGTTTCCTGTGGAGTAAAATGAGTCACGTGTTGGCTGTCTGGCTGCTGAGAGGAACCGCTAAGCTGGAGTTAATGAGTAAGGTCTTACCTGTTCATTCCACTCGTCCATTTTGTTCACCTGGAAAACACGAGGAGGAGTTATTGATTTAAGTACTTCCTTGGTGGGGTGATACATCACATCAACGAATAGTACAAATACTAAATAAAGTACATTACTCATATCTTAAGTGTCTTTTTCATGTCTTTCCCTAGCTGTAAAGTCGGCACCTCAAAGGGCCGACCTCGTGCTCACCATACCGCTATTAAACTAATATTAAACTGACGTTAACCCCGCTGTTAAACTAATATTAAACTAACGTTAACCCCGCTGTTAAACTAATATTAAACTGACGTTAACCCCGCTGTTAAACTAATATTAAACTAAGGTTAACCCCGCTGTTAAACTAATATTAAACTAACGTTAACCCCGCTGTTAAACTAATATTAAACTAACGTTAACCCCGCTGTTAAACTAATATTAAACTAAGGTTAACCCCGCTGTTAAACTAATATTAAACTAACGTTAACCCCGCTGTTAAACTAATATTAAACTAACGTTAACCCCGCTGTTAAACTAATATTAAACTAACGTTAATCCCGCTGTTAAACTAATATTAAACTAAGGTTAACGCCGCTATTAAACTAAGGTTAAGGCCGCTATTAAACTAAGGTTAACCCCGCTGTTAAACTAATATTAAACTAAGGTTAAAGCCGATATTAAACTAACGTTAAGGCCGCTATTAAACTAAGGTTAAAGCCGCTATTAAACTAAGGTTAAAGCCGATATTAAACTAAGGTTAAAGCCGATATTAAACTAAGGTTAAAGCCGCTATTAAACTAAGGTTAAAGCCGATATTAAACTAACGTTAAAGCCGATATTAAACTAAGGTTAAGGCCGCTATTAAACTAAGGTTAAAGCCGATATTAAACTAACGTTAAAGCCGATATTAAACTAAGGTTAAGGCCGCTATTAAACTAACATGGCGCCGTGTAACGTGGGTTATGGTTGGCCTTCAGGGCCTTCAGGCCCTCAGTGACCAAAGGAATCGATTAGCGGCTCGTGGTTGCTAACATTAGCACATTCCTTTGCTAGCTTAGTGTGCTTAATTATCTTCGGAAACGTTCGGCTAATATCGCTAAAGAGCGGGCCGACGCCTCACGCTAACACACATATAAAACATGCACTTTTATATAGTATAAGCTAATGAGAGAGATATCATATTAAGTATGAAGGTGAAGTGCACGGATATGACTGCACGCGTGTCGCAGCAGCAAGGTGCGGCGCTAGCTAGGCAGCTAACTGGTGTCGGTGCGCTAGCGTGAGGATAACTCGGTAGTGTTGTGTAGACGACACGTTATTAAGTATAACCCACACGGGCCTCGAGTGTGCACAGCCATACCTTACCAACCGCTTCTCAAGTGGAGTCTGGTGGATACCTCGTGGTCCGACTCAGGTCGCTGCTTCCTTCAGGGTCGTGTGCAAAGTGTGCACACGGGACGCTAAGGTTGCCAGTTCCGCTGATTTCCCGCACAGTCGGAAGTACAGCTACAGATTAATTGATATGAAAAGTAAAACCCTGTCCTCGTCCTGTCCTCGCCCTGTCCTCGTCCTGACGTCACCCTGTCCTCGTCCTGACGTCACCCTGTACTCGCCCTGACGTCACCCTGTCCTCGTCCTGTCCTCGCCCTGTCCTCGTCCTGACGTCACCCTGTCCTCGTCCTGACGTCACCCTGTACTCGCCCTGACGTCACCCTGTCCTCGTCCTGTCCTCGCCCTGTCCTCGCCCTGACGTCGCCCTGTCCTCGCCCTGACGTCACCCTGTCCTCGTCCTGACGTCACCCTGTCCTCGTCCTGTCGTCACCCTGTCCTCGTCCTGTCCTCGCCCTGACGTCACCCTGTCCTCGCCCTGTCCTCGTCCTGACGTCACCCTGTCCTCGTCCTGTCCTCGCCCTGACGTCACCCTGTCCTCACCCTGACGTCACCCTGTCCTCGTCCTGTCCTCGCCCTGACGTCACCCTGTCCTCGCCCTGACGTCACCCTGTCCTCGTCCTGTCCTCGCCCTGACGTCACCCTGTCCTCACCCTGACGTCACCCTGTCCTCGTCCTGACGTCACCCTGTCCTCGTCCTGTCCTCGCCCTGTCCTCACCCTGTCCTCGTCCTGTCCTCGCCCTGTCCTCGTCCTGTCCTCACCCTGTCCTCGCCCTGTCCTCGTCCTGTCCTCACCCTGTCCTCGCCCTGTCCTCACCCTGTCCTCACCCTGTCCTCGCCCTGTCCTCGTCCTGTCCTCGTCCTGTCCTCACCCTGTCCTCGCCCTGTCCTCGTCCTGTCCTCGCCCTGTCCTCACCCTGTCCTCGTCCTGTCCTCACCCTGTCCTCGCCCTGTCCTCACCCTGTCCTCACCCTGTCCTCGCCCTGTCCTCGTCCTGTCCTCGTCCTGTCCTCACCCTGTCCTCGCCCTGTCCTCACTCTGTCCTCACCCTGTCCTCGCCCTGTCCTCGTCCTGTCCTCGCCCTGTCCTCACCCTGTCCTCGTCCTGTCCTCACCCTGTCCTCGCCCTGTCCTCGTCCTGTCCTCGTCCTGTCCTCACCCTGTCCTCACCCTGTCCTCACCCTGTCCTCACCCTGTCCTCACCCTGTCCTCGCCCTGTCCTCGTCCTGTCCCTGTCGTCACTGTCACATTTGTGTGAATAAAGCTTGATGTACTCCAGTCTGAATACAGCTCCAGAAACATGAAACATGTTGACAGGACACATGTAGATGTTAACTATAATCGAACAAAGGTTTCAGGCTGTTTGATCAATGTAATGTCTGAAGATGCACCACTAGAGGACCACTAGAGCACACTAGGCCATCAGGCCCGCTCAGGACAGGGTCCTCTTTACAGGTTTTATACAATACAATAATAAAACAATAGGAACAGACATGTTAAAAGAGCAATGCAGAGACTCAGCTCGTTGTTACTGGTGCATCCTATAATATAATACTCTCCATACATCAGAACCCCCCACAGGAGTCCACTGAGTCCAGGTCCTCGTAGCATGTGATCCAGTCCAGCACGTCTGCTGCTGGAGCTGCAACGCGGTGCATTGTGGGACGTCGGTTGACGCTGAAGTCAAGATGGCCGTGAACCTCAGGCAGAGCGAAGAGCCTGCTGTAGCAAGGCCGCGAACGAAGTTCTGAATAAAGAGCCTTCGTCGCTGCCGGTTCGGACTCGTAAAGCTGTAATCCACCTGAGGAGCACTCGAGACGACCTCCGAGAGCAGCGGGCCGACACACAGCGCAGGATAACGGGTCGGATGAACCCCGACGAGGACGAGGACTGTGAGTGTGCGCCACCACAGGCCGAGACCAGCCCCGCAGGAGGAGCGCATAGGTGGGGAGGCCGACAGGAGAGAGCCGGGGCTGCTAGGGGAGCGCTCCTCCTGGGAGCTAGCTCTCCGGTGCTGTCGCCATGTTGTGTTTCAGCTCCGTGGCGCAGCTCGTAGCCAGCACGGGGCTGTGGGAGCTCCGCAGGGACGCCACTAGAGCCGAGGCCAGCCTGCTAGCTAGGTTGAGCTACATTAGCTAAATCCTCGCCCGTGTCCTCTCTCCTAAGTCCTCTCTCCTAACTCACTGGGCTCGTGTCTAGTGTAATGTCTTGTGTGGATCCGCGTACCTTTGTATTGACTTTGTAAGACCCCGACTGGAGGGGGGCTCTGGGGGCTCTGGTCCTCATCGTCCGTGTGTGTGTGTGTGTGTGTGTGTGTCTCTCTCTCTCTCTCTCTCTCTCTCTCTCTCTCTCTCTCTCTCTCTAACTGGTGTTGTCTGTCATTCATCTAGAGAACACGAGGAGCCTGACAGAGAAAACCCTGAAACAAGCCGAATGTAAGTCAAGCCTTTCTACCCGAGGTGTGTGTCTGTATTCAGGACTCCGTTCTCATCTCACTTGTTGTCCTTCTCCTCTGAGCCGGTTGACTGTGTTGTTATAAGTCATGCTCACATGTTATTACCATGTTATAATGGTAATAAGTCATGCTGACCATGTTATAAGTCATAAACGTGGTAATCATTGTCATGCCAGTGGTGCTCATCCTTTTCTCAGTGATGTACCCCCTGGAGTGCCTTCACGTTCCCCCATTTGAGAACCACTGGTCTGTGCCATCAATCCCACGGTGTACTCAGTGCGGTTCATTACTTTTAAATAGTGTATCGATTCACGCGGCGCTTCTGAATCTGTTGTTCCTCACCTCCGAACGCAGGAAGCGAGCAGCTGCCAAACATCTAATAGAGCGCTACTACCACCAGTTGACCGAGGGCTGTGGGAATGAGTCCTGCTCCACCTCGTGGTGCGCCTCGTCAGCCGGCTTCACCCGCATGGACAACAACGCAGCGGCCGTCAAAGCCCTGGAGCTCTACAAGGTCAACGCCACGCTATGCGACCCCCACCCCTCAAAGAAAGTCACCGCCTCGGCCTACCTGGAGAGCAACTCCGCCGGTAACAGGAAGTCGAACCATAAAGACGTCCACTCCGTACGGGACAATTTCAGAGGTCAGTAAATGCCACAATTTATATATATATTTATATATTTATATATATATATATATTTATATATTTATTTATATATATATTTATATATTTATTTATATATATATATATATATATATATATATATATATATATATATATATATATATATATATATATATATAGTGTTTCGTTTTTTTTATTTCTAACAACGTGATATTTGACTCTTAGATGTAAATTACCTGACGGAGGACAAAGTCTATGAGATCTTGGACATCTGCGGAGAGAAGGAAGATTACTCCCCTCTGATCAGGGTATTGGGTCGGGTGTTCTCCAGTGCTGAGGGCCTGGTGCAGAGCTTCCGGAGGTCCAAACCTCACACCAAAGAGGAGCTCAAGTCCCTCCAAGGTAAGGATGAGGACAAGGACGAGGATGAGAAGGAGGCCGCTGCCTGTTCCGCCATGGAGGAGGACTCCCCGCCCTCCTCTTCATCATCAAGACTCGGAGAGGGCTCCTCGGGGGGAAACGATGTCCAAAAGCTGGGCCCCGATGAGGTGTCGGTGGACATCGAGGCCGTCCGGCGGGTATACGAGCGCCTGCTGTCCAATGAGAAGATAGAAGCCGCCTTCCTGAACGCGCTGGTCTATCTCTCACCCAACGTAGAGTGCGATCTGACCTACCACAACGTGTACTCGCAAGACCTGAACTACCTGAACCTGTTTGTTATCGTGATGGAGAACAGCAACCTCCACAGCCCAGAGTACCTGGAGATCGCCCTGCCACAGTTCTGCAAGGCCATGAGCAAACTCCCACTGAGCGCTCTGGCCAAACTGGCCCGCCTGTGGTCGCACTACAGCACGGAGCAGATCCGGCGTATGGTGGAGACCTTCCAGCAGCTCATCACCTACAAGGTGATCAGTAACGAGTTCAGCAGCCGCAACCTGGTCAACGACGACGACGCGGTGGTGGCGGCCACCAGGTGCCTGAAGATCGTCTACTACGCCAACGTGCTCGGCGGCGACCTCGACACGGAGCACAATGAGGACGAGGACGAGGAACCCATCCCTGAGTCCAGTGAGCTCACCCTGCAGGAGCTGCTGGGCGAGGAACGGAGGAACAAGAAGGGCCCTCGGGTGGACCCGCTGGAGACGGAGTTGGGGATCCGCACCAACGACTGCCGGCGGCCGCTCGTCGCCTTTGAGGAGTTTGTCAACGAACCTTTAAACGAGGTGCTGGAGATGGACAAGGACTACACTTTCTTTAAGGTTGAAACCGAAAACAAGTTCTCCTTCATGACCTGCCCCTTCATCCTGAACGCCGTCACCAAGAACCTGGGTCTCTACTACGACAACCGCATCCGCATGTACAGCGAGCGGCGCATCACCGTGCTCTACAGCCTGGTGCAGGGCCAGCAGCTCAACCCCTACCTGAGGCTCAAAGTGAGGCGAGACCACATCATCGACGACGCTCTGGTCCGGGTACGTGTGTGCCAGCCCTCCACATGCGAGCAGTAGAACACAATGGTTTAATACTGACGGGTTCCTCTTGTGTCTCTCTAGCTGGAAATGATTGCGATGGAGAACCCTGCAGACCTGAAGAAGCAGCTGTATGTGGAGTTTGAAGGAGAGCAAGGCGTTGATGAAGGAGGCGTTTCCAAAGAATTCTTCCAGCTGGTGGTGGAGGAGATCTTTAACCCAGATATTGGTAAGAAAACACAACTAGCATTTATGTTGCCAAGCTAATACTATAAGAAGGACACCAGGGGGCGCTAGTAATGCAAATGAGTAAAAACATCAATTCTCTTTATCCTTTTTTAAACTTTACCGTTCCTCTTTTTAACTTTGCTATATATATATATATATATTTATTGCAGTGACTTGATGTATAGTGTTACCTGAAGTTGTTACTAGTTGTACTCTCCTCCCACAGCTGGTACCAACATTCCCAGTTAGAGGAAAGTAAAGCAGCGGTTCTTCATATTCATGTCATCTTCAATCAAAAAGCCATTTCATTCAGTTTAAAGCTCTCTCTAGGAAGCAACCTGTTTCCAAAGTTAAGGCATAAGAAGTCGTTGGAGCTCTGATCACGATGTCCCCGTGGTGACAACCCAACGCTGCGTGGAGCCTCCTGATTGGCTGCTCTCAGACGAGGGCGTAATCATTCACAGCTTCACGCCTCTGTTCCTCCTGCAGGCATGTTCACGTATGACGAGCGCACCAAGCTGTTTTGGTTCAACCCTTCTTCGCTGGAGAACGAAGGCCAGTACACTCTGATCGGCATTGTTCTGGGCCTGGCCATCTATAACAACTGTATTCTGGACGTCCACTTCCCCATGGTGGTCTACAGGAAGCTGATGGGCAAGAAGGGAACTTTCAGAGACTTAGCTGACGCCAACCCGGTAACCTCCTCCCCATCAAATGTTCTCATGGAGTCTGGAACTAATCCAGTAAAACTAAATCTGAATTGTGGTGTAAAGGTTCTCTTCCAGAGTCTGAAGGAACTGCTGGAGTACGATGGCAACGTGGAGGAGGACATGATGATCACGTTCCAGATCTCCCAGACGGACCTGTTTGGGAACCCACTCATGTACGATTTGAGGGAAAATGGGGACAAGATTCCAGTCACGAATGAAAACAGAAAGGTGAGCCTGGAGTTGATCTGGTTCCTCTTACTTTACCAGGATTCATGTAGTCTTCTTTATTACTCTTTGGGCCATAGTAAACGTGTGTGTGTGTGTGTGTGTGCAGGAGTTCGTGGCTCAGTACGCGGAGTACATGCTGAACAAGAGCGTGGAGAAGCAGTTCAAGGCCTTCAGGAGAGGCTTCCACATGGTCACCAACGAGTCCCCCCTGAAGTACCTGTTCCGACCGGAGGAGATCGAGCTCCTGATCTGTGGCAGCAGGGTGAGCTCCGTGAGCAGACGCTGGGACTCGCTGCGTCCTTTAGCTCAAAGCCTTCATCCCCTCTTGTCTTGTGCTGCAGAACCTGGACTTCCTGGCTCTGGAAGAGACCACCGAATACGATGGAGGCTACAGCCGAGACTCTCGAATCATCAAGTGAGACATGTGTGTTTTGTTTGGGACGGTGTGTGGCCACTGACCTGGGAACAGGTTCAAGACCATAGTGGAAATGATGAGGGGCTGTAGTCCTGTAGGATGACATGTTGGGAGGGGTACACTAGCACCTCATGTTTGGTGTTGACTCCATGGGGTCCTTCCTCCATCACAGGGAGTTCTGGGAGACGTTGCACTCGTTCGGGGAGGAGCAGAAGCGCCTCTTCCTGCAGTTCACCACCGGCACCGACAGAGCACCTGTGGGCGGGCTGGGCAAGCTGAAGATGATCATCGCCAAGAACGGCCCCGACACGGACAGGTGGGCCCATCGTCACGCTGCTGCTGCAGTACCCTCATGTCGAGGCTCAGTGTGTGGATCCACTTCATGGCTCCTAGTGAGGCTGTTCTATCTACAGCCAACATCCGTACTGTGAGGAAGTGAGACTGGTCTGTACAACTCGCCCACTGTGGAGGGAAAAGACTACACGACAGCTGTTTATCCTGCCAGAGCCTCCAAAGAGGATGTGTTTAAAGTCCTGCTGTAGCTTCCCAGAGCAGCTGTACATGCATCTGCCTCCAAAGAGGATGTGTTTAAAGTCCTGCTGTAGCTTCCCAGAGCAGCTGTACATGCATCTGTCTCCAAAGAGGATGTGTTTAAAGTCCTGCTGTAGCTTCCCAGAGCAGCTGTACATGCATCTGTCTCCAAAGAGGATGTGTTTAAAGTCCTGCTGTAGCTTCCCAGAGCAGCTGTACATGCATCTGCCTCCAAAGAGGATGTGTTTAAAGTCCTGCTGTAGCTTCCCAGAGCAGAGGCTTATCTGGACTTCAGCGTAGCACTGATAAACGAGTCCTAGGTGTGACACCACTTAACGTCCCCACACCAAGTGTTACACAAGCAGCAGAGGGAAGTGACTTTGAGACTCCTGTGGAAAGGGAAGTTTGAAAGGGAAGTTGGTGTTGCTAGGTGTGTGTCAATGGAAAGGACGACTTTCATTCAGAGAGACAGCGCTCTGTTTCTGTAGGACGACATCAGCTCCAGAGGCTAGGAAACTGCTCTAGGTACCAAGTAACCCGTTAGCACACAAGCTAAGCAAGCTAATCACAACACAGCAGCACGCACACACGCACAAATATACATACACAACCACCTACGCATGTGTGCACACGTGCCTGCACCCACACACATGTGTATGCCTGTAAAGTGAGAAGAGGGATCTCCTCCATGACTCTTAAGGCTGTGGGTCAGAAGGAAACTGACCAGCTGTGTTGTCTCTGCAGGTTACCGACATCTCACACCTGCTTCAATGTGCTGCTGCTGCCCGAGTACAGCGACCGGGAGAAGCTGAGGGAGAGACTGCTGAAAGCCGTCACCTACGCCAAAGGGTTCGGCATGCTCTGAGCCCGGCTCCGAGCCCGGCTCCGAGCGGACTCGTTCTCAGAAAGCCCATCAGACCCGGCCCGGCCTTCCTTTATCAGACACAAGCTAAGAGGTGAAAGAGAGAGTATGTTTTGAGGAAAGTCAACAATGGAAGAGGAGAAAGTAGTTCTGCTCCGTCAGTGTAAGCACAGAGACCTCCTGATCAAAGTACCACATCCACATGATGTGCATGTGCAGCAGCCCTGTGTGTTTCGATGTACAGAGGATCAGTTCCCTTATTATTTATTTCAAGCTTCAAACGGGTTCTTTCATGCCCGCCTGTTGTGATAGCGTCCCTACTGGGAAAGGGGGATGGGTTGATATTAAACCATGTGCATTGGGACACTTCACCAACCAGTCGATATGAAATGTGTAAAAGTAGACCTGAGCTCTGGTCCAGACTGTTGACAGACAGCATGCAGTGTAGAGTCGTCTTTAGAGAAGTCATCTTCATCACGGTATTCAGAGAGTTACTGTGATTTGGTCCAAAATGGCACATTCTGAAATGGCTGTTTTTGAGCCTTTTTTCCGTGGGGGTGTGGGGGGGGGGGCACCACCGCAGGTTAGACTAAGATCTTTACAGAGCTATGTAAGTGCACTTAGACATTTTCAGAATGTTTGTTTTCTGGCCATGATTGTTTGAAGCATTTTATTTCCATGTCTTCCTGTGTTGACGATTCTAAATAAAACTAGTATTTATGTACCAGTTGGAACCACGACACCGTGTCGGGCACCTGTTGGAGGATGTACTCTTGTGGACCGGACTCTGCTGGTGGTCTCAGAGTCGATAGGTGAAACTCCAGGAAGCACGCTGCATGCTCTGTTTCAGGCTTAGTCTCTGAAGCCTAGACCTGGAGTCTCTGGCATTGAGATACAACATGTATGTGATCCCAGAGCAGCCATAGGTAGCGAGGCTGTTTCCTCCTGTTTCCTCCTGTGGGCTCTAAGCTCGGCTCACCGGGTCCTGGTCCTGCGTACAGATACGGTACTGTGTGGACAAGTCACTGGGATCACATTTATCTTTGGACCTGTCAATACCCACTGTCGATGGAAAGGGCTTCACAAAGAGTAGAACTTCTAAATTTAAACACACCTCCAATGGAACAAGGATTTAAACCACTGTGTGTGTATATAAGCTCTATTACACATGATAATTAGTTATTTCTACCACTTGGTTGTTGGTACAACATGAAGATCAATTGGCAGACACTTAATAGGTGGAGTCAACAGTTTAATTAAATTTCCCGACCAAAGGCATTAAATCCTGGACTTGGTGTTCATTGGTTTTCACCGTGAGGAACACAAGCTGTCATGGAGCACTGTCCTTTTAACCTTCAGGTTGACCCTTAACTTAACCCTGGTTGAGGTCTTTGGGTAAACACTGTTGTCTGAACCGTTTCCCCTCAGCTTCAGAGTTGCTCTGAAACGGTGAAGCATTTATTCACAGCTTGAACCAGATCTTCCTAATCGGTCCCTGAAGCTGGCTCATGTGTCATTACTATATGTGGGTCTCAGGGTACCAGGTGGTCATACATGGGGGCAGATGGGACCCCCTGTCTCTGGTCCTTCAGCTTCTTCCTGCTGTGTTTACGTCAAGAACCGGAAACGGACAACGTCAACTGTGAAGAGGTCAAAGGTCATGGACTAGGAGTCAGTCGACAGCTGGTTACCGTCTCCTCGTACACGACCACCTGTTGCCACGAGTCATGACTCCTGAGCCCGCTTCATGGGCGCTGAGTAGCTTTTATGTCTAAAACAAACGGTTTGGATGACTTCTCTCTCTGCTGAGGTCTGATGGGGCCCACTACACACCACTAAACCAACCCTGAGCCATGCTTTACTTCCTCATCGTCATGGGCAACGGGATGTTGGAGAACGTCTTCATTGGAGGCCCTTTGGGTGGCCCATGGACTGTGATGGAGAACCACTACAGCATCCTGTATGTTTGTGTGACTGCAGGAGCATCTCTGTGTCCGAGTTCAAACCGGTTCAGGGCGACTTGTTGAGACCAGGTCTAGTTTTATCTATTTAACATCTCTGTTCCTCTGTTTGGATGCTGCTCATGTGAACATGTGAAAGGTGAAAGGTCAGCCTGGTCTTGGAAAGGAAAGGCTGGCTTAACAGTTTCATTCTTAAAGATACAAACTCATGAAAGTCAACAAGTATTCGTGTTGTGAAAACATGCTAAATAAAGATGACAGCTTTTTCCAACTTGTGTCGCCTTATTTGAGTCCACAGGTCCTGAACCCTAACCCTTCCAGGGTGGCTGCTGTAATTGACACAAAGAAGGTGGATAGTGTGCCCTTCATGTCCTGGAAAACCTGGGACAGTCATTGAAAAAGATTCGAACATCCTCCTCTAGCTGAGAATGTAACACAATGAATAGGAGCCCAGCTGTACGTGAAATACCACTTTATAATCTTTATTTACTTTGGAAGCATTCACACGCCACAGACTGCAGGTCCTTTAATCGGTATCGGGTCGGTCTTATTGAAATCCATCTCTCCGAAACATTGGGAACCCTGTTAGTCCTCGAACTGAATCACGATGCAGCGATTAGACCACCAGGCCAACTAACCATAGATGTGATCACCATCTGATGTTTCCCTATTAACAAGCCCACAATGGTAACCCTCTAAATGACTCCGTCGGTCTGTTTAATGGAAATAAACACAGACTGATTTAAAATCTATTTATTTAAAACTGTTCTTGAAAAACAGACCCAGGGAACAGAACTTCTGGTAACAGTGGTGTTGCTTTTAAACTATGCTACATATATCAAAAGGGATAAAAGATAGTATTTTTGATACGGTTAAATGTGGGTGGGAGTGGGAGAAAAAGCATTTTCCTGAATATCTCGGCAAAGTGACAGTGGAGATCCTTTTGCGTATTGCTTTAAATACACAGGTGACATTGATGCCTTTTGTAATTGCTCACTAGAATGCTAGGCATTCCTGACCGGTGCAAATATGACAACTAGTCCCGAGACCAGAAGGGTACCATTTTGTTACCTTTTGTTACTCGGTACGAACGGTTTATTTTAAAAAAGCCCTAAAATCTCAATTGCATTACACAAACAGCTGGTCTGGGACTTTGCTGAATATATAAGTAAATAAAGTACATCATCAGAGAACACTTGTTTAAAGAACATTAACAAGACTGAGAGATAATGTGACCAGGTATGCCATACCCTATTGTGGTACCAGGCAGCTTTTGGATATTCAGGAGGAACAGAATTCAGTTAGGTATTGTGTTACCTGGCCATCTGAATGTCTGTGTTATGAGAAAGGTCAACTTTCAAGGCTCATGCTGTTTAAGAGCTGCTGCTCATGTGGTGTGAACAAAGAGTCCTTCCTACAATAGACAAGATCTACTCATTGTCTCCTCCGAGGGTTCGGACCTGGTTCGACATATTACAGAGCCGTTGTTTGAGTTTACGCTGGGAAGATTCATACTGGGCTGTCAACTTTCTAAATTTGGCCGTCATGACCTCCAAACTGGCTTCAACCTTATTGACTTGGTTCTCCAAGTCTTTGGCGTCAGTAACAGCTACCAGTGACTCGTCTATGAGATTATCTTTCATCAGGATAGACTTCCCCTTCTCCTCCAGCACATTCTTAGCATCGGGGTACTCAATGAGAGCCTCCATCAGATCGTCTTTGGACAGGGCGAACAGATCCGAGTAACCCACGCTTCGGATGTTGGCTGTCCTTCGGTTTCCTGCCTTACTGCCCTTGATACCGAGGATGCTGATTTCTCCAAAGTAGGCCCCGTCGCTGAGGACCACAAACTGCGTGACCCCATCATCTGCGACTACAGCCAGCTTTCCTCCTTTGATGATATACATTTCCCTGCCAATGTCCCCCTTCTTACAGATGTAGTCTCCAGGACTGAACACTTGAGGCTGAAGTTTAAGGACCAACTCAATGAGCAAACCTGCCTCACAGTCTTGAAAGATCCGCACTTTCCTCAATGTCTCCAGATGTACGTTGATGGCTATCTCCGCCTTGAGCTTGTCTGGCAGGTTCTTCAGCACCTGCTTCTCGTCACAGGTTTTCTCCTCTGTCCACAGGTAGTCGAACCACTTCACCACTCTTACCTCCAGATCTTTCGTGACCTTCCGAAATTGCATGTATTGCTTTATAGAGTCAATCTTAGACTGGAACTCTACTCGTGCAGCACTCATGTTGGATATCATGGCACCGACATTGCCTACAATTGTAGCAAAGATTAGAACCCCAGTAAGGAAGTCCACTACTACAAAGAAGTATTCAACGTCTCGGACTGGGGGTGGTGTCTCACCAATAGTGGTCAGGGTAAGAGTGGACCAGTAAAAGCAGTAGATGTACTGCCTGGCCAGGCGAGCAAACTCTGGATTATCTACGCTTGGATATACCCAGGTGTCTGAGCCAAAGCCGAGCACCTTGGAGATGGCAAAGTAGAGACAAGCGTTCCAGTGGATAATGATGATGATGTAAAGCACGAGATTAGAAATTCGGAAGATGTTGGGGAAATTCGTTCGTGTTTCCGTCCGGTCAAAGAACTCAAAGAGTCGGGCTAACTTAAAGAGACGGTTGAACCTCCACTCTGGGTTGTCGATTCCAATTTTGAGGAATACAATATCTGTGGGAATAACTGATATGACGTCTAATCTGAACTGCCGTGTCTTCATGTACTTTTCTTTCAGGACCTTTGCATCCTTTACAAGAAGACCCTGCTCCAGAAACCCTGTTGACACATTGGAATCAGTATTAGCATTATCACACCAATCCATGTTTCCTTTCATTTTCACACATTCAGCAGAGCTCCTGACACTGACCTGTCCTGGCTCTCACAAAGGTGTCCATGCAGTAGAGGACATCTGAGGTGTAGTCCAAAACCAGCCACAGTGTTAGGTTTCCAAACTGCAGTTCATTAAAACAAGACCTACAGGGAAGCACAACCATGACAAAGACCTGGGAAACAACACTCAGGTACAGAGGAAAGACCAAATGCCATGAAGTCAGACCTGGCCACCAGGAGCATCAGGTTGTAGAACACTGGGATGGATATTGTGCACAGCCAGTAATAGTACGTATCTGTGGCGGGGTCCATGATCCACACCTCCTTTCTGAATGAGGAAAGGGATGTTTTTGTGAATACCTCTTGTTTATACTGAGCAAAGAGAGATGCTGACACATGTTGCTGGTTTCAGTGCACTGAGGTTCAAGTATTATATTGGTATCATTATTGAAGTTGAATGTTGAACCTGTTTTAAAAAAAGGTTAACTTCTGGCAGGGTTAGAATCAACTGTCTTTCCAAAGAGACCTCCACATATTTAGAGCTTTATTTAGACCATAATCATGCTAAAGATGACTCTTGAGAGAGCAGGAATACTACAATGACTTTCTATCCTTCTATAGGTCGTGCTATGACGGCCAGGGTTACCACTGCTTACAACATCATGTTGGTTCCTGAAATAAAATAATAATCTTACAGCTGTTTCCAAATAAATGACACCTAAACATTACTCATTTTGCTCCAATTATTTTAAATTAAAGTTAAGATTTTAAAGTTCTTAACTCTACCAGAAGTTTGAGCAAATGTGTGTTAAACCATGAACAAATTGTCAAAAATGTCTGTTTGATGGAAAGTTGCAGCCATAAAAATTCGTATTTGGTACTCACGGTTCTTCTTTTTTGTCATCCTTTTTGGGTTCCTCTGTCTTGCCATCTTTTTTCCTGTGAGTGTCCAGAAACAGAGGCAGGGGACATCACTATGTTGATCCTCTCCACACAGTAGCGTGAGAGAGCCTGAGGGGGGCGCTGTAACACAGGCTATCCATAGCAGGGGCGTGGTGTGTGAGGGATGGTCAGCTGTCATTGCTGCAGCTCAGAGTTTAATAAAAGCTTTGGTCAGAACAAAGAACATGTGTTGTGTTTTCCCCCTTTTTACCTGGACACTGAACCAGGAGCACTCTTATATGATATGTCATATGATGAGTGACAGTGATAAACAACATTTGATCGACCAATGGAAAAACCTCGTGTCATTATTTGCCCACACCTAGAAAGTCAAATTCAATTGTAAAAATGTGCTACATGTATTCAACAAATAAACACTTTGATGTAACAAGAAAATCAGATTTCATGCAATTGGCTGCAATGTCTTTATGTATAAATGTTGTGTAGCAGATGGAACCATATCTCTATGTAGATGTGATAAATCACTGTGTGAAGGAATCCCTGTATCGTCTTACCCATCATTATTGTTGCAGTTGTTCATGTTTTGAGCAGCCAGGGCCCTGCAAGACAAACAAAAACATGCATGTATTTGTGACCGAGACATGTAGCAACTCAATATCAGATGAATGTAAAACACATTTCCATCAGTCTGACATGTCTGCCAGTAATCATGACGGTAATACACCAGCAACACACCAGAGGGTGCTGAAAGTACCACTGTAAAGTCAATAGAGCGCCACACTGCTGCTTGCTGCTCAGAACACATTGAATAAGCAAAGAATGACGTTGAAGATTGTATACATATTATCAGACAGGCCAAAGTAATAACAACGACAGGTCAGCAGTCCACGCCCACTTCCACACACACAGGGAGCCTATCAGATGGCTGAACACTCTCTCTTTTCATTGAACACTTCTTCAATCACGAGTCAACGCTGGGAATGTCTTCCAGGAGAGGCTGATGGGACATGAGAAGGGTTTCTCCTCTCGGAGAGCCTCCTTTTCCCACTCCTGCCCATCGAAGGAGGGGCTTCATGGTTTGCTTCTGGGGCATACCTTTGTTCCTTCTATGTGTCCTTACCTTGTGTTCTGACCTATACATTTGTTACTTCTTTATGTCCTTAGCTTGTATTCTGACCTATACCTTTGTTCCTTCTATATGTCTTTACCTTGTGTTCTGACCTATACCTTTGTTCCTTCTATATGTCCTTACCTTGTGTTCTGACCTATACCTTTGTTCCTTCTATATGTCCTTACCTTGTGTTCTGACCTATATCTTTGTTCCTTCTATATGTCCTTACCTTGTGTTCTGACCTATACCTTTGTTCCTTCTATATGTCCTTACCTTGTGTTCTGACCTATATCTTTGTTCCTTCTATATGTCCTTACCTTGTGTTCTGACCTATATCTTTGTTCCTTCTATATGTCCTTACCTTGTGTTCTGACCTATATCTTTGTTCCTTCTATATGTCCTTACCTTGTATTCTGACCTATACCAAAGGTAAAGTCCAATCCAGAGAGCTAAAACAATCCCCAGGCTGGGCTCAGGTACAGTACAGTAGATGTACAGTGGAAAAGCAGATGATGTGAATGTTTGGCCACAAAAAGAATCCCTTGAACAGACTGCTCTCTCCGTCTCAGGGTACAGCTGGTTGGTTAATGGCTCTTCTCCTGCATCCTATTCTTGATATGTGGCTTGGGTTGCCCCTCATTTGGAGTCTGCCACATGAATCAATGTTAATGTAGAACAGGCTTGCAGGTTTAGAAAGAACATGTTTGTAGTGTTTTAAATATAGCGTTCAGCCGTTCATTATAATAAAGTTCTTATGTGAAACCTTGTTATGTTTTGTGTGTGAGTGTGGACTGAAATATGGAACAAAAGGTCTTGTTCAGATCCTCCAGCAGTGTGCACCCCCAAGACTGGGTTGTGCTTGCGGGTGTCCAGCTCACCTGCTCCTCATTTTGTCCTCGGCCCGCTGGCTGCTGGACTCTGCAGGACCAACACTGCTCTTCCCAAAGTGCATCATGTGGGACAGCCTTGGAAAAAATGTCAAAATGATCAAACTTAGTTTCTGAGCAGACACACAGGAACACATGGTAGGACAATATGGACATAGTAACAGATCGTTGTTTAAATAAAGGTGTACCGTTCAGTTGGCAGGTTGTATCAATGTGAAATCAGTTCCCTTCACAATGCACATTGACTGCATGCAATGAGGCTCTCTGTGGGGTCATTAGTGAGCCAGTAAAGATGTCTGATCCTGGGTGCCCAGCAGTCTGGAGGCCAGTGCATCACACAGGTGTTAAATACCTGTATCGATTATTAGGTGGAACAATGTCCACCCAAATGCTACAGCAGACATTCAGAAGACTTTCTGAATATGAAAATTGAGAAATGTAAAATCTAAGTTTTCTTAATTCACTAAACATGAATCATTTGATTAAAAATCAATCAGTTAGTATCAGTTTAATAATCTGAATTTCGACTTTCTCATCATCATACATTTTAATAGCCAACTATTTAAAAAAATTACAAATTAACAACAAACTTTTGTAATGTAGTGTTATCTTTTTGATAAACCTAGTAAGGATAACCAAGGAAAGTGCCACACTTATTGATCACATTTTTACCATTGGTAAATGGTAATGACACCTTGCATGGTGGTAGTTGACGGACTGGGAGAAGCCCCTGAGACAGAGACTGAGATAACAGCTCCCAGTCTAGCTGGGAGGAGGATTTCTTTTGGGCTGCTTCGACACAACAAGTGACTCCAGCATGTTTGAATCAATCAAGACTTCTAATAATCATATTTGACATGACCTCATTAAGTGTACTTGGTAAATACCTTTAAGAGCGTGAACTCGGGTTACAGTGATACTGTGTAGTACTGAATGTGGCAACCGTAAGCCAACGATTAGTGAAGTATTTGATCTCCGTGTCAATATCTTTACATGAGTCATAACTGGTGGTCATACATTGGTAGTTGACACAGTGAGAATACGGCAGCTAAGAGGACCCAATGCTGCAGACAGAGAAGTGCTTCAGTTTTTCCACGTTCGTCCCAGTCCAGAGGAAGAGCAGCCGACGGGGACAAAGTGGAACAGCTTCCGTTGGGCTGTGGTCCCATTAGCTTGGCATGTTAGCACTGGTATGTTAGTACTGGTAACTCAAATCCTTCTCTCCCAGATTACATCATCTAAGATTAGATGTTGGACCCGGTGTGACTTGTTAGGCTCTTTTCTAATCACACGGTCACATTAACAACAATCACCATCGACTGTGTACACTGAGTTTACCTGAACGTGAGTGATGATGATGATGAGCGCTTCAGATAGTGGAGCTCTGGATGAATCCCATAGTGGTCCTTGTTGGTTCTTCCTCCTTCACATCAACAGAGGAGAGATCTGCCTTCTAACACAAGTCACAGGAGCACAACTCCTCCACCCGGCACCTCAGAGGATGAAGGGAGGGGGCGTGAAGGGCGAGGAGGAGGAGGAGCAGGAAATATGTGAGTTGACACTACGTCTATCAATATCATGACACAAAACAACATATTGTCCCAGATATTGATATTAAATACCTTTGTTGGAATGTAAATGTTGCTCTATGATTTCTGAGCTTATTTCAACTTAATAACACTCTAATATGAATTGCATACAAAACCAATGTCTTCTTTTGACACTGAGAAACCTCTATGATATCATTATGTTTGATGAAAATGTGAATGTGAATCACTGAATAGATAAACGGACCGAAAGGAGTTGGAGCCACCTCTTTATTTATATCCCTTCCAGTCAGAGTAAATCCTCTTAGGCAGACTCCAGGACAATCCCCCAGCAGTCTCAGCGGATCTCAGCCCCCTGAGCCCTCTGGGAAAGTCAGAGCAGCTGATCAGTGGGAGGAGCCAACTGAGTGACAGGCCCTGAAGAGATGAACGGTGCATCATCAGTTCTCTGGTCTTCTCACTCTCTCTATGTTATGTATGTAGCAAAGTCCTGTCGAGTGCTCAGACCAAATTCACCCTGTAGGGTTAAGGGTTAGGGGTTAGGGGCAGCATCGCCAGGGACCCCTCACACCCTAAACATAGACTGTTTGCCCTCCTCCCCTGTAGGGTTAAGGGTTAGGGGTTAGGGGCAGCATCGCCAGGGACCCCTCACACCCTAAACATAGACTGTTTGCCCTCCTCCCCTGTAGGGTTAAGGGTTAGGGGTTAGGGGCAGCATCGCCAGGGACCCCTCACACCCTAAACATAGACTGTTTGCCCTCCTCCCCTGTAGGGTTAAGGGTTAGGGGTGAGGGGAAGCATCGCCAGGGACCCCTCACACCCTAAACATAGACTGTTTGCCCTCCTCCCCTGTAGGGTTAAGGGTTAGGGGTGAGGGGCAGCATCGCCAGGGACCCCTCACACCCTAAACATCGAATGCTCACCCTCTTCCCTTTTGGGAGGCATGGTTGGAATCTCTGTTCCAGGACCAGCAGGCTCAGGAACAGCTTCTTGCACTGAGTGGTCAGTTTACTGAACTCTGTACCGGTGATATTATTAATTATTTGTACTGTTATCTCAAACATTGCACTGCACTTTTACTGCTTCTTCTTGCAATTGAGGCTAAAACTGCATGTCGTTGCATGAGTACTTGTGTCCATGACAATAAAGTTGAGTCTGAATCTGAACATAGAAAACTGCTTTCTCTTCATACCTCTGTCCTTATTCTATCAAATACAGTGTACACATGGTGGATCTCATGTGTGCCGGTTCAACCCAGTGAGCCACACAGCAGAGCCAGATTAGCTGCTGTCAATGAGATTAGAGTTAATCTGTTGATGGGTTTTAGTGAGCAGATAAGAAATGATGGATCACAATTCACACTGATAGAAACATGTTGATGTGTTTGGGGTGAAGGGAAATGTGTCAAAGTCAGCAGTATCTTTAATGATATATATATGTATATTAAAATTACATTACATGTCATCTAGCTGACGCTTTTATCCAAAGATACAATCATACACCGTAGACACAGGGAGCAAGTGTCTTGCTCAAGGATCTACAGTTGGCCACTAGGAGTCTTTACTTGGAGTCGAGACTCGGAGGATAAAGACCCAGGAGTCTTTACTTGGAGTCGAGACTCGGAGGATAAAGACCCAGGAGTCTTTACTTGGAGTCGAGACTCGGAGGATAAAGACCCAGGAGTCTTTACTTGGAGTCGAGACTCGGAGGATAAAGACCCAGGAGTCTTTACTTGGAGTCAAGACTCGGAGGATAAAGACCCAGGAGTCTTTACTTGGAGTCAAGACTCGGAGGATAAAGACCTAGGAGTCTTTACTTGGAGTCGAGACTCGGAGGATAAAGACCCAGGAGTCTTTACTTGGAGTCAAGACTCGGAGGATAAAGACCTAGGAGTCTTTACTTGGAGTCAAGACTCGGAGGATAAAGACCCAGGAGTCTTTACTTGGAGTCAAGACTCGGAGGATAAAGACCCAGGAGTCTTTACTTGGAGTCGAGACTCGGAGGATAAAGACCTAGGAGTCTTTACTTGGAGTCAAGACTCGGAGGATAAAGACCTAGGAGTCTTTACTTGGAGTCGAGACTCGGAGGATAAAGACCCAGGAGTCTTTACTTGGAGTCAAGACTCGGAGGATAAAGACCCAGGAGTCTTTACTTGGAGTCGAGAATCGGAGGATAAAGACCTAGGAGTCTTTACTTGGAGTCAAGACTCGGAGGATAAAGACCCAGGAGTCTTTACTTGGAGTCAAGACTCGGAGGATAAAGACCTAGGAGTCTTTACTTGGAGTCGAGACTCGGAGGATAAAGACCCAGGAGTCTTTACTTGGAGTCAAGACTCGGAGGATAAAGACCCAGGAGTCTTTACTTGGAGTCGAGACTCGGAGGATAAAGACCTAGGAGTCTTTACTTGGAGTCAAGACTCGGAGGATAAAGACCCAGGAGTCTTTACTTGGAGTCAAGACTCGGAGGATAAAGACCCAGGAGTCTTTACTTGGAGTCAAGACTCGGAGGATAAAGACCTAGGAGTCTTTTGTTGGAGTCTTCGGGGGTGGCTGAGTATAAAACTGCTCTGTGAGTATGTGTTTACCTGCCATACCTGTGTGTATATAGGAATACACGGCTCCAACTAGCTACTACTACTACTACTACTACTGAGGTCTATAGGAATACACGGCTCCACAGAGCTGCTACTAATTTAATTAATTGAAGTGGCCGTGGGACAGACACAATCTCTATAGAGTTAATGGTGGGTAACTGAATATATATTTATATATATATATATATATATATATATATATATATATATATATATGCAGTCTCTATAGAGGTAAGGGTAACTGCTCCAAAGTGCAGAGAAGGGTGAGGCTACACAATCAGACATGTCACATACATGATGAATGCTGTGTACTGCTCTTTCTGCAGCCTCATCAAGAGTCTCCCAAAGGGATCAGATCTGTTGAAGCTGGTCTCTAGGCTGCAACGCTCATTTCACGACATTGGAGGTCATCCTTATATAATCACCGGCCTCATGAGCATTCATAATTGCTAAGCTGCTGTTGTCTCCACCGTCTCCCAGGTTGCACTGCTCACTGAATCATCTCTTGGTCAGGATTGTATCAGTGGGTTTTTCAAAATAATGATTTGTTACTTTGAACTATGAGACCCAAACGAATAGAACAGTAAATCAAATAACTTTACCATTATTTATTTTCATTTTTAAAAGAAAAGTAATGAAGTGCCCTCTAGGACTCCGTTAAATGGGAATAAAACATAATAAAGTACTCTCTAGTGTATTATTGCAGCAGAAATAATGTGAGGAAGTGCCTTCTAGGGTGCCCTTAAATGGAGAAAACATGATCAAGTGCTCTCTAGGGTGCCTTTAAATTGAGAAAACATGATGAAGTGCTCTCTAGGGTGCCCTTAAATGGAGAAAACATGATCAAGTGCTCTCTAGGGTGCCTTTAAATTGAGAAAACATGATCAAGTGCTCTCTAGGGGGCCCTTAAATGGAGAAAACATGATGAAGTATCCTCTAGGGGGCCCTTAAATGGAGAAAACATGATGAAGTGCTCTCTAGGATGCCCTTAAATGGAGAAAACATGATGAAGTGCTCTCTAGGGTGCCCTTAAATGGAGAAAACATGATCAAGTGCTCTCTAGGGTGCCCTTAAATGGAGAAAACATGATGAAGTGCTGTCTAGGGTGCCCTTAAATTGAGAAAACATGATCAAGTGCTCTCTAGGGTGCCCTTAAATGGAGACAACATGATCAAGTGCTCTCTAGGATGCCCTTAAATAGAGAAAACAGTGCCCTCTAGGGGGCCCTTAAATGGAGAAAACATGATGAAGTGCTCTCTAGGATGCCCTTAAATGGAGAAAACATGATGAAGTGCTCTCTAGGGTGCCCTTAAATGGAGAAAACATGATCAAGTGCTCTCTAGGGTGCCTTTAAATTGAGAAAACATGATCAAGTGCTCTCTAGGGTGCCCTTAAATGGAGACAACATGATCAAGTGCTCTCTAGGATGCCCTTAAATAGAGAAAACAGTGCTCTCTAGGGGGCCCTTAAATTGAGAAAACATGAAGAAGTGCTCTCTAGGGGGCCCTTAAATTGAGAAAACATGATCAAGTGCTCTCTAGGATGCCCTTAAATAGAGAAAACATGATGAAGTGCTCTCTAGGGGGCCCTTAAGTAAAAAAACAAGACAAAAACAAGTATATTAAAGAAGTAATCTTACTGTAAAGGTATAATAAATAAGTAGAAAACGTTTTTTAAAAAGCTACAAAAACTAAAATAGGATATAATCGGACTGAATGGTATTTAATATTGCCCAGTAGATTCCCCAGTTTATTTATATTGCAAAATGGATATTTGATTTATACTGCAATAAATAAATGAGGAATTGTTTGGGGTGTCGATATGGACCAGCGGACCCAGGGATTGAACCACCGTCTCTCATTGAAGGATGTTTAAGGACATCTTAAAGATACGAGTGAGCGTCCCTGGACACGACTGGCCTTCTTAACCAGTCGGTTCAGTGGAGAACATTGTGGGTGCCTTACACATGAAAGATGAAGGCTGAGTCTGAGTCCTTTAATATGAAGAATAACTGAAATGCTTTTGGGTTGGAACGATAACTGAAAAGGCTAAAGAACAATAGGGTAGCCTAAGACCTTCTGAGCATGAGCAACACTGTGAAGGAAGTACTGAAACCAAACCTCTTGACTAAGAATGAGTCAACGGTCATCTGTCATAGAAGATTAAGATCAGCACTGAACTCTGGCTGTTAATATCAGTCAATATACCGGTTACATCATTGTTGTCAACAATTCCCAATGCTGCTGATGCGTTAACAGGCTGCGGACTCAGCAAGCCTGATCCGGCTCACCAATTAAAACCACAGCCTCAGCTTCATGTGCCTCCCCACAGGACCACTGCTGCACCTCTCCACCTCCCTCCAGCCCAGACACCTGCAGGTCCATTCAGTTCACCTGCTCTCACAAAGACAAAAGGTTAACTGGAGATATATATAGATATAGATATAGATATATATCTCCAGTTAACCTGAGCTGCACATCTTTGGACTGTGGGAGGAAGCCGGAGAACCCAAAAGGGAACCCACGGTGCCAACATTTAAAGTCCAAACAGAAGGACCACCCAGACCAGGAACCGAACCCGGGCCCCTCTTGCTGGGAGGGGACGGTGCCAGCCACTACACCACATGTGTGTTTGTTCTAATGTTTCCAAAAACAAGAAGAATACCTTGCATCACTTTGTGTTGGCTTAAGGCCTTTATGATGACATTTAGATGTGTACCCAGGTGGAACATACATAAGAGCATCAGAGTGGAGTCCAGTAGGCTCTAAAGACAGCTGGTTTAACATCATCTGTGCGTACACTTTGCCACGACATCATCGTCATCTCAATATCTGACATTACCACATTTAGCGCTCGGCCATAAAACCACCTTCTAGGTTTTAGCTTGATGATGATGTCATACCATCTAACTATGTCCTCCTTTAAAAGACTCCAACATGGCCTCACCAGGACCTTCAAGTAGTTGCAATTGTTAGCAGAGGGCTATGATATGTAATTATTAATATATAATTATTAGCATAGGACAATGCATATGTAATTATTAATATGTAATTATTAGCATAGGACAATGCATATGTAATTATTAATATGTAATTATTAGCAGAGGACAATGTATATGTAATTATTTGACAGCACCAGAACCCAATGGCTGTCAGAGCCATGTTGCCACCACATGGGGGCGCCGGGCCGCTGTCAATCAGGCACAATCAGGAGCATCCTCCAGAGCTGTGTTGCTAGGCAGGAGCAACCCGTTTATGACTGTGTGATATGAACGATGTGAAAAGGAAACGCATGATGACAGAGAAAGGCTCTGTCATCATGCATGGTGGCTCCTCCCATCAGTGTATGAATGTTAGTTAGTCCTGATTGACAGGTGGTACCTTGCATGGTAGCTCCTCCCATCAGTGTGTGAATGTTAGTTAGTCCTGATTGACAGGTGGTACCTTGCATGGTAGCTCCTCCCATCAGTGTGTGAATGTTAGTTAGTCCTGATTGACAGGTGGTACCTTGCATGGTAGCTCCTCCCATCAGTGTGTGAATGTTAGTTAGTCCTGATTGACAGGTGGTACCTTACATGGTAGCTCCTCCCATCAGTGTGTGAATGTTAGTTAGTCCTGATTGACAGGTGGTACCTTGCATGGTAGCTCCTCCCATCAGTGTGTGAATGTTAGTTAGTCCTGATTGACAGGTGGTACCTTGCATGGTAGCTCCTCCCATCAGTCTATGAATGTTAGTTAGTCCTGATTGACAGGTGGTACCTTACATGGTAGCTCCTCCCATCAGTGTGTGAATGTTAGTTAGTCCTGATTGACAGGTGGTACCTTGCATGGTAGCTCCTCCCATCAGTGTGTGAATGTTAGTTAGTCCTGATTGACAGGTGGTACCTTACATGGTGGCTCCTCCCATCAATGTGTGAATGTTAGTTAGTCCTGATTGACAGGTGGTACCTTAGATGGTGGCTCCTCCCATCAATGTGTGAATGTTAGTTAGTCCTGATTGACAGGTGGTACCTTAGATGGTGGCTCCTCCCATCAATGTGTGAATGTTAGTTAGTCCTGATTGACAGGTGGTACCTTAGATGGTGGCTCCTCCCATCAGTGTGTGAATGTTAGTTAGTCCTGATTGACAGGTGGTACCTTAGATGGTAGCTCCTCCCATCAGTGTGTGAATGTTAGTTAGTCCTGATTGACAGGTGGTACCTTAGATGGTGGCTCCTCCCATCAGTGTGTGAATGTTAGTTAGTTCTGATTGACAGGTGGTACCTTAGATGGTGGCTCCTCCCATCAATGTGTGAATGTTAGTTAGTCCTGATTGACAGGTGGTACCTTAGATGGTGGCTCCTCCCATCAGTGTGTGAATGTTAGTTAGTTCTGATTGACAGGTGGTACCTTAGATGGTGGCTCCTCCCATCAGTGTGTGAATGTTAGTTAGTCCTGATTGACAGGTGGTACCTTAGATGGTGGCTCCTCCCATCAGTGTGTGAATGTTAGTTAGTCCTGATTGACAGGTGGTACCTTGCATGGTAGCTCCTCCCATCAGTGTGTGAATGTTAGTTAGTCCTGATTGACAGGTGGTACCTTACATGGTGGCTCCTCCCATCAATGTGTGAATGTTAGTTAGTCCTGATTGACAGGTGGTACCTTAGATGGTGGCTCCTCCCATCAGTGTGTGAATGTTAGTTAGTTCTGATTGACAGGTGGTACCTTAGATGGTGGCTCCTCCCATCAGTGTGTGAATGTTAGTTAGTCCTGATTGACAGGTGGTACCTTAGATGGTGGCTCCTCCCATCAGTGTGTGAATGTTAGTTAGTCCTGATTGACAGGTGGTACCTTAGATGGTGGCTCCTCCCATCAGTGTGTGAATGTTAGTTAGTCCTGATTGACAGGTGGTACCTTAGATGGTGGCTCCTCCCATCAGTGTGTGAATGTTAGTTAGTCCTGATTGACAGGTGGTACCTTAGATGGTGGCTCCTCCCATCAGTGTGTGAATGTTAGTTAGTCCTGATTGACAGGTGGTACCTTAGATGGTGGCTCCTCCCATCAGTGTGTGAATGTTAGTTAGTTCTGATTGACAGGTGGTACCTTAGATGGTGGCTCCTCCCATCAATGTGTGAATGTTAGTTAGTCCTGATTGACAGGTGGTACCTTAGATGGTGGCTCCTCCCATCAGTGTGTGAATGTTAGTTAGTTCTGATTGACAGGTGGTACCTTAGATGGTGGCTCCTCCCATCAGTGTGTGAATGTTAGTTAGTCCTGATTGACAGGTGGTACCTTAGATGGTGGCTCCTCCCATCAGTGTGTGAATGTTAGTTAGTCCTGATTGACAGGTGGTACCTTGCATGGTAGCTCCTCCCATCAGTGTGTGAATGTTAGTTAGTCCTGATTGACAGGTGGTACCTTACATGGTGGCTCCTCCCATCAATGTGTGAATGTTAGTTAGTCCTGATTGACAGGTGGTACCTTAGATGGTGGCTCCTCCCATCAGTGTGTGAATGTTAGTTAGTTCTGATTGACAGGTGGTACCTTAGATGGTGGCTCCTCCCATCAGTGTGTGAATGTTAGTTAGTCCTGATTGACAGGTGGTACCTTAGATGGTGGCTCCTCCCATCAGTGTGTGAATGTTAGTTAGTCCTGATTGACAGGTGGTACCTTAGATGGTGGCTCCTCCCATCAGTGTGTGAATGTTAGTTAGTCCTGATTGACAGGTGGTACCTTAGATGGTGGCTCCTCCCATCAGTGTGTGAATGTTAGTTAGTCCTGATTGACAGGTGGTACCTTAGATGGTGGCTCCTCCCATCAGTGTGTGAATGTTAGTTAGTCCTGATGTGATTTAGTATTAAAGAGCTTTAAGTGGTCTATCACATGTACTAAGGTTTTGAAAAACAGCTTTTTGAGTTTCAATTCAAGAGGTTTCTCAGTGTCACTGAAACAATGTAGCAGTGCTTCTTCCCACAAGATAACATGAGCGTGATATGGTGACAGGAACACAGCTGTGTCATCTGCTCTGTGGGGCCCTGCCAGCCAACCACACAACATCTGGGTGTCACATGATGGAGTGTAATCAGGAAAGACACTCGGGATGGTCGACAGTGCGTGGAGGAGATAGGGGTCAGACTACTCCCTTCCTCCATCTCATGTGACCCTGCTGACGTTCTCTAAATCCTCACAGGGAATTTAAACTCTTTTTATACGGTGGCCCAGAGGGTCAAAACACATCAAAATGTACTTCTGTGTGAGACTCAAACTGTGATGATGGGAATGTATTGAATAAGGATTCTGCATCACTGATTGGATGCACTGTCTGTCAGTCTGTTACAAAAGAAAGTCCTTCTTCTTTTGACATGCCGGCAAACACGTTGTTTGTTATCGTGTTTTGTGAATTGTGTTATCTGAACTCTTTACCCTCAAGGCCACCGTACATGTCTGATCCTCTCCTGTGTGAGTGTGCTTTTGACCAAACGATTTAAAGGAACAGTATTTACCATTTGGGGGAATACATTGAAATATAATATTAATAAGTGTGGTTAAATCACTGAAACTAAGAATCTGTTTAATACAGAACCGACCAACACTGGATATGAAGTGGGGATGCGTACCAAACCCTGTTTCACCGTCACCATCTCTTCAGCCACCGCAGCCCAGGAGCATGTACCCTCTGCCTGAAGACCAGGTCTTAAACCTTTTAATCTGCGTTCTGGGTTCTGGGTTCTGGGTTCAGGCCAACCTGAACTTCACAAGAAGTGAAGTTTCCTGCTTTGTTAAGGTCTTTTGTGGTTTAATTCACTTTAGAGGAGGAGCCAGACCAAGAGCAATGCACTGACACCGGCCCTTACCAAGTACGCTGAGTCCAGACTTGTGGACTTGGGAGTCTGGACTCCAAAGGACGGGATGACGGTCTTTCTGCAATTAGAACAGCAGTTGACTGCAGTTGGATTTGCTTCACGTGGAGTTAAAGGACAAGTTTAAGTGGTGTTGGAATGAAGCTTTACGAAACTAACCAGCGAGCTGAGACTTGAACTGAGGTTGTTGTGAATCCCTGGAAGTAACGACTCCGGCCTGTGTGCCGATGGATCAAACCAACACTGTCCCAACCCAGGAGTGAGATCTTAGTCACATGGTTGATTCTGACAACATCTAAACAATACAAAGAAAACAACACAAGTCCACCACCTCCTGCAGCACATGTGTAAAGCCATGACCTCTGGACTGTGGATGATTTCCAATGTGGCTCATGGTATCCATTTGGGATTTGGGTCTCTCACAAGTTGGCCCACAGTTGTGCAGGAACCCTGGAGACCACATGTGTCTTCTGGCCCTCATAGAGGACACATCCACTGAGAAATGAGTCACAGCATTACTAACTCACTCACAATAAGTATAACGTCTCACACTATCAACGTGTTAGATGCTGAAAGTTCAATAGAACCATTTTAGGAGAATCACCAACACACATGAGTGAGGGGCAAATGTTTTGAATGTTAATGTTACATGATTCAATATTTGATGTTTCTCAGTGACTACACAGCATTTCAACTTGTTGGGCAACAGCAGAGAAATGGATTTCATATTGAGCCGTATGCACAACAATACCTCATTGTTCAGTGCGATGACATCACATTGTGTTCAACAATGTACACTTACTGCCAATCAAAAGAGTGCATATTTCACCTTTTGTCTTTTAGTGTGATACCTGTGGAAGCTGTAATATATAAACAATCCCCGATTGACAATAAGAAAAACTAATATATAAGAAATGATCTTCCTAAACAGGTGAACAGAGAGAAATGACAGATGTATAAATATCTATGGGCTGGATATGTTGCAGTAGCCATACGTGAATGGGTAATAACTATTATTACTAGCTGATGTCAGCTGATGATCACTGTTGACTGTGACTCTTGTTGTTGAGCTGCGTCCTCTAATTATCTCTTGATCTGTTGTTATGGACACATCAGGACCATAATCATAACCAGCCAATAGGAGAAGCTCATCACATTGTGTTGCTGCTTATTTAGATTAATTAGGTGTGGATCAGCTACTCTATCCATAGGGATTGTACATATGTGTAACTTATTGATATATGTGGGTTGGTGGAATCGTCTAGATATGCATTGTTGATATTTACCTGTAGATGGTATGTCTGGGCTAGAGGGAGAAGGTGCATGTTGTTGGGAGATTGTGGGAACTGGTGAATATTTGATAAACTATAAATAAATGAAGCTTCATCTGAAACCTTCTGGACTCCTGATCTGCTGCTTCCCCTCCAAGGCCACGCGGGCATGTTAGTGTTCTACGATTGAATAAACACTCAAATCAAAAGCATTGCACAATGTTCCAAACTGTACAGTCAAGGAGCAAAACATCGCCCGCATTGCACCACTATGAGCACGATGTCGGCTACACTGTGACACACTCTTCTACACAGAAGATCAAGATGTCACTTCCTTGACATTCCAAAGCACTGAATGCCAAATGACCACACCTTGGTGCCAATGGATGAAACCCACCTGTCAGGTTGAAGCACAATGAGTTGTGTCTTCAACCAGGAGGGCGAAGCATGAACATGGGACATGCTTTAGTTGAGTCTTCAACCAGGAGGGCGATGCATGAACATGGGACATGCTTTAGTTGTGTCTTCAACCAGGAGGGCGAAGCATGAACATGGGACATGCTTTGGTTGTGTCTTCAACCAGGAGGGCGAAGCATGAACATGGGACATGCTTTAGTTGTGTCTTCAACCAGGAGGGCGAAGCATGAACATGGGACATGCTTTGGTTGTGTCTTCAACCAGGAGGGCGATGCATGAACATGGGACATGCTTTGGTTGTGTCTTCAACCAGGAGGGCGAAGCATGAACATGGGACATGCTTTGGTTGTGTCTTCAACCAGGAGGGCGAAGCATGAACATGGGACATGCTTTGGTTGTGTCTTCAACCAGGAGGGCGAAGCATGAACATGGGACATGCTTTAGTTGTGTCTTCAACCAGGAGGGCGAAGCATGAACATGGGACATGCTTTAGTTGTGTCTTCAACCAGGAGGGCGAAGCATGAACATGGGACATGCTTTGGTTGTGTCTTCAACCAGGAGGGCGAAGCATGAACATGGGACATGCTTTGGTTGTGTCTTCAACCAGGAGGGCGATGCATGAACATGGGACATGCTTTAGTTGAGTCTTCAACCAGGAGGGCGATGCATGAACATGGGACATGCTTTGGTTGTGTCTTCAACCAGGAGGGCGAAGCATGAACATGGGACATGCTTTGGTTGTGTCTTCAACCAGGAGGGCGAAGCATGAACATGGGACATGCTTTAGTTGTGTCTTCAACCAGGAGGGCGAAGCATGAACATGGGACATGCTTTAGTTGTGTCTTCAACCAGGAGGGCGAAGCATGAACATGGGACATGCTTTGGTTGTGTCTTCAACCAGGAGGGCGAAGCATGAACATGGGACATGCTTTAGTTGTGTCTTCAACCAGGAGGGCGAAGCATGAACATGGGACATGCTTTAGTTGTGTCTTCAACCAGGAGGGCGATGCATGAACATGGGACATGCTTTGGTTGTGTCTTCAACCAGGAGGGCGAAGCATGAACATGGGACATGCTTTGGTGTGTCTTCAACCAGGAGGGCGAAGCATGAACATGGGACATGCTTTGGTTGTGTCTTCAACCAGGAGGGCGATGCATGAACATGGGACATGCTTTGGTGTGTCTTCAACCAGGAGGGCGAAGCATGAACATGGGACATGCTTTAGTTGTGTCTTCAACCAGGAGGGCGAAGCATGAACATGGGACATGCTTTAGTTGTGTCTTCAACCAGGAGGGCGAAGCATGAACATGGGACATGCTTTAGTTGTGTCTTCAACCAGGAGGGCGAAGCATGAACATGGGACATGCTTTAGTTGTGTCTTCAACCAGGAGGGCGATGCATGAACATGGGACATGCTTTAGTTGTGTCTTCAACCAGGAGGGCGAAGCATGAACATGGGACATGCTTTGGTTGTGTCTTCAACCAGGAGGGCGAAGCATGAACATGGGACATGCTTTGGTTGAGTCTTCAACCAGGAGGGCGAAGCATGAACATGGGACATGCTTTAGTTGAGTCTTCAACCAGGAGGGCGATGCATGAACATGGGACATGCTTTGGTTGTGTCTTCAACCAGGAGGGCGAAGCATGAACATGGGACATGCTTTGGTGTGTCTTCAACCAGGAGGGCGAAGCATGAACATGGGACATGCTTTGGTTGTGTCTTCAACCAGGAGGGCGATGCATGAACATGGGACATGCTTTAGTTGGGTCTTCAACCAGGAGGGCGAAGCATGAACAAAGTGTCTTTGAGTATTATGAAAAGCGCTATATAAATTAAATGCATTATTATTATTATTATTATTAACATGGGACATGCTTTGGTTGTGGATCTCCATGTTGACTATTTGAGTATATAGAGAAAATAAATCAGTCTGCAGCATTGGACTTGTGTGGTGTCTAGTGTGTACTGTTCAAGTGTGTGTAGTGTTCAAGTGTGTGTAGTGTTCAAGTGTGTACTGTTCAAGTGTGTGTAGTGTTCAAGTGTGTGTAGTGTTCAAGTGTGTGTAGTGTGTACTGTTCAAGTGTGTGTAGTGTGTACTGTGTACTGTTCAAGTGTGTACTGTTCAATTGTGTGTATTGTGTACTGTTCTGTTCAAGTGTGTGTAGTGTGTATTGTTAATGTGTGTAGTGTGTATTTCATGTCATTGTGCTCATAGTGGTGCAATGTGGGCGATGTTTTGCACTTTGTGTACTTCACTTCCACGACTCTGATCACTGAGAAGTAGAATTGGTAAAAGTGTTTTAGGTTTTCAACAGCAGTGTAACAGGTCCAAACTAAGTCATATACAACGTGTGTGTTTCAGATGGTAACACAATATAAATTAGTTCAGTTTTTACATGAGTCCTTGACTACACACTCTTAAAAGTGTGTGTCCTTGACGACAACAGCACGGTGGTTCAGGGGGGGCAACGCGTTGCGTATCATCACCGTACCTGCAAGGCGGAGCATTGCATTCTGGGAGACAAACTGTTTTGTTTCGTGGTCAGAATTTTGATAGTTTCTACATGTCAAACAGTCGATGTCGAGCACAATGTCCATAAATAGAATATGAATGAGACATCCTGAGCCCTGTGAAAACATGATATATTATGATCAGATGAAAAGGAAAACACCAGAGAGAAAGGTCCATTATGACTTTATTTGTTTTTATCTTTGATTAAATGACAAAGCTGAATGAAATGGTATAGAGTTGATGTCAAAGTTCACATCAACATGAGATCCTAAGGAATATTGAAGCCAACATCATAATCATGTAAAGCCAGAGCTCTTTTTCAAGTGAATTAAACTGCTACCGGTTCCTTCTACAACTACATTCATGGCTTCACCACGAGGTTGCTAGGCGACACATTGACTTTAGCACTTAACATGATGAGACTGCATTGCTCTGAGAGACTCTTACTTTGGTATTGCATTTATACGTGACAATATTCTGCAAAGAAACAAAATGTACAACTGCATAAATATAAAATTCTTCAATGGCTGAAACATTCAGAGCATTACACCACAATGCTGCGATGAAGCCAGCGAAACACCATCAGCACCATCGGCCAGACAGCAGGCCGGTGTCCAACAGGCTGGACACACAACTCTACATCAAAAGGTACAAATCAAAAGTAAAAGGCATGAAACCAGAGTAATGAAACCCCTTCACACGTAAATTATTCAACAAGGCAAAGTAAAAAGAGTTCCCGGTGATCGGATGTAAAAGAGGAATAAAAAGAGGAAAGAAGATCTGAACTACTTTAATTATTAAGAGGGAGTGTGTGTTCAGGTGTGACACACCGCTAACGCGCTCACAGAATCAAACGAGGACCAGACTCATCTAGAGAAACCACACAAACACACAGATGGAATTACACGTTACAGTCAGATGAACGATGCCCCGTGGCTCGTGGAAAAGTCTCATTTACAGCTGAATAAATATGGTTATTAGGCATATTGATACTTTTCCTCTAAATTACATTCTAACGCTAGACAGAAGTGTAGAAGCTAGTGATGAAAGCAGGCGAGATTACACATCGGTCCCCTATCAGGTATTTCTTTCATTTATTCATTCAAGACTATTAGTGATTGGCTGACGCGCTACAGCCCGCCCCCTCACTGATCTCCTACATTAGATTGGTGCATCGTTAAGGGGGAAAGTGCTACGGTGCCGGTCATAAACTGGTAATGGAGAACTTGACGTCAAAGCGGCCCTGGTAGCGGTCTTTGTCGCTGTACATGATGTTGTCTCCGAACACTTTGCACTCGATGCGCAGGTCGGTGTTCATGGTGAGGTTGGTGAACTGCAGCGCCACCAGCGGCTGCAGGTAGTGGGGGTGCAGCAGCTTGCCGTAGTACGGGTAGTACTGCAGGGGGAAGCCGGCGCCGATCCCGTAGTACTTGATCTCCCCGATTTTACCGGCATCTTCCTCTCTCTGGAAGGACGGAGACGCAAACATGTGACAAAGGACCCACACAGGAAGCCACACAAAGACGTGACAATGGACACACACAGGAAGCCACACAAAGACGTGACAATGGACACACACAGGAAGCCACACAAAGACGTGACAATGGACCCACACAGGAAGCCACACAAAGACGTGACAATGGACACACACAGGAAGCCACACAAAGACGTGACAATGGACACACACAGGAAGTCACACAAACATGTGACAAAGGACACACACAGGAAGCCACACAAAGACGTGACAATGGACACACACAGGAAGCCACACAAAGACGTGACAATGGACACACACAGGAAGCCACACAAAGACGTGACAATGGACACACACAGGAAGTCACACAAAGACGTGACAATGGACACACACAGGAAGCCACACAAAGACGTGACAATGGACACACACAGGAAGACACACAAAGACGTGACAATGGACACACACAGGAAGCCACACAAAGACGTGACAATGGACACACACAGGAAGTCACACAAAGACGTGACAATGGACACACACAGGAAGCCACACAAAGACGTGACAATGGACACACACAGGAAGCCACACAAAGACGTGACAATGGACACACACAGGAAGTCACACAAAGACGTGACAATGGACACACACAGGAAGCCACACAAAGACGTGACAATGGACACACACAGGAAGTCACACAAACATGTGACAAAGGACACACACAGGAAGTCACACAAAGACGTGACAATGGACCCACACAGGAAGCCACACAAAGACGTGACAATGGACACACACAGGAAGCCACACAAAGACGTGACAATGGACACACACAGGAAGTCACACAAACATGTGACAAAGGACACACACAGGAAGTCACACAAAGACGTGACAATGGACACACACAGGAAGTCACACAAAGACGTGACAATGGACCCACACAGGAAGCCACACAAAGACGTGACAATGGACACACACAGGAAGTCACACAAACATGTGACAAAGGACACACACAGGAAGTCACACAAAGACGTGACAATGGACACACACAGGAAGTCACACAAAGACGTGACAATGGACCCACACAGGAAGTCACACAAAGACGTGACAATGGACCCACACAGGAAGTCACACAAAGACGTGACAATGGACACACACAGGAAGTCACACAAACATGTGACAAAGGACACACACAGGAAGTCACACAAAGACGTGACAATGGACCCACACAGGAAGCCACACAAAGACGTGACAATGGACACACACAGGAAGTCACACAAAGACGTGACAACGCACACACAGGAAGTCACAAACACAGGAAGCCACACAAACACATGACAACGCACACAGGAAGTCACACAAACACGTGACAATGGACACACACAGGAAGTCAAACAAAGACGTGACAACGCACACACACACACACACGGGAAGTCACACAAACACAGGAAGCCACACAAACACATGACAACGCACACAGGAAGTCACACAAACATGTGACAAAGGGCACACACAGGAAGTCACACAAAGACGTGACAACGGACACACACAGGAAGTCACAAACACGTGACAACGGACACACACAGGAAGTCACAAACACGTGACAACGGACACACACAGGAAGTCACACAAACGTGACAACGCACACACAGGAAGTCACACAAACACGTGACAAAGTACACAGGAAGTCACACAAACACGTGACACACAGGAAGTCACACAAACACGTGACGACACACACAGGAAGTCACACAAACACGTGACAACGGACACACACAGGAAGTCACACAAACATGTGACAAAGGACACACACACACACACGTGACAAAGGACACACACAGGAAGTCACACACAGAAGGACACACAAACACGTGACAACGGACACACAGGAAGTCACACACACACACGTGACAAAGGACACACACAGGAAGTCACACACAGAAGGACACACAAACATGTGACAACGGACACACAGGAAGTCACACACACACACACACACGTGACAAAGGACACACACAGGAAGTCACACACACACAGGAAGTCACACACATGTGTACCGAGGAACAGACGAACCTTGTTGGTGCAGTAGATGGGGACGACGTTGGGCTGCACCTTGGGCTGAGCCTCTTCAGGGATGCTTTCATTGGAGCTCGGAGGCTGAACAACAAACACAAGTTCAATAGTGGTCTCTCATTCAGATCCAACTTCTACCTGAAACTAGTGAAACGCTTTGTGATCGTCTGGCCCTCACAGTCTGAAACCTGACCCAACTTATACACCATTGAACAGATTTGGACTTTGTCTCCAATAAAACAACTAGACTTAATATTACCTTTGGAAGAAAGTTGACCACCCTGTTGAGCTTGACTATCAGGCAGGGCGTTCCGTCTTTGAAGCCAAAGTCGGGGTCCTCGGTGCCGGAGCAGGGTCCCATCAGGCTCCTGGAGAAACGACACGCCTTCCTGATGCCGATGTCGCTCTCCAAGTCGCCCCTGTTCTTGTACTCTGCAGGGTCGACTGGAGGAGAGTGAAGGGTTACCTTTGGGGAGTCCTTTTACATCTGGAAGCTTCTCTGCCAAGTATCTGCTCTCCTCCCCTCTGGGAGGCGCTATAGGAATCTGTTTCTGGACCAGCTTCTTCCCCTCAGCTGTCAACTTACTGAACTCTGCACCACGGTGATATTATTTATTATTTTTTACTGGTATTCATCTCTCACAATAAAACCTACCTCCACAGTCCTCGAACTTCATCTGGTCCCTCTGTAACTCTTCGCCATACTTGGCCAGGAAGTTCCTCAAGGCCTTGGTGTAAGGCAGGTAGGTCTCCGGGTCATTGCGGTTGTAGAACACTTCAGACTTCTCTGACCGGGGGGTGTGAGAAAGGCCTACAGGGACGACAGGTGGTCAACTGTGCCTTTGACCATCATCCATGATGTCAACACTTCAGATAGTGAATAGAAGGTCACAGATCCAACCCTCATTTCTCCAATAATTGAAGAAATGTGCTCAGACCGTCTCTGCACGGGACTCAGATGACAATGTAATGCGACTCTGGGTGAGAAGCAAATATCCCACAATATAAATACACATTAATAAGGAACTCTTTTTAACTGCATGGACTAAACCCATCAGCTGTGTGTTGAGAACACAGTGAACTTGAATCAGCTGAGCCTTAGTGACACGTCAGTGGTTGATGACCTCACATGAGCACAATGCTAATGGGAGTAAACGCACCCCGAGAAGAATGCCATGAAGAACAACTTTGTTGTGTCAAAAGGTCACGAGAAGGTCATAGCTCAGACCAATTCAGAGGGGTAAGCTGCTGTCTTTAGAGGGGAAATGGCATCTCTTTGTTACTGCTGTGAAGCAGCGTGGCTACAGATGAAGGAAGTGGCATCCTCGTCTTACCAGGGGGGGCGACGCGGTCCTGCCAGGTGGGCTTGTAGTTGCTCACTGTGAGCAGCAAGGCCTGGATGGTTCCGATGAAGATTCCAGCCAGGCAGCCATAGAAAACGATATAGAACGCTATAATTTTGACTGGAGGAAGAAAAAAAGAATGTCAGTACAGAGCGAGACGAGATAAGCCATCAGTATCTAGTAGTATGCAAAGATCAGACTAATAGTTTCATATGATGTAATAATGCATGATAGCTTTGAACCCCATAACTAAACATCTCCTTTGGTCAAACAGTAACACAGTACACGTCATAACATCTATTGGACCTCTATTCTCCAAACGTCACACAGATGGAGCTCCTGGTCACACTGAACCAAGATGGAGTTTTTCCTCTTACTTTTACACATAACTGCATGCCTATAAATATTCAGCCCCATCCACCTGTGTGGAAGCAGAGCTCAGTTCACACTACAAGATCCTTCATCAGGACCAATTCCCAATATGGTCTCCAAACCACGCTGTATCGGTGGTGCTCGTCGGTGTTGTCGAGTGCACACGTGTTTACATAAGTGCCTCTTGTCGAGGAGCCACGGTGTTGTGTGTTCACAGCGAACCCAGGGAGGAAACCCCCATGCCGGGCTCTTTCAGCCTGGGTCTTGCAATCTGATTGGCTGGAGCTCCCCAACAGGTCCACATTTCTATTAGCATGCTATACACCTGCAGTGCACCAGCTGGACTGTTGGACAGTTCACGCATGACTTGGGGGTTGTGTCTGGGAGCAGAACACCAGGTGGTGTGGTCTAGGTGGTTCTGACCCAAACAAACTGGAAGAACCGTTACATGTGCTTCACAGCTGGTAAAGAGAACATGTCCCAGAACATGTCGGCAGAGGGTTTCTTGGTGAGCCCATAAAGTTAAAGACCACATGAGGGCGAACACCATTCCCAGTATGAAACGCTGCACCTCCATGACAGGACCAGTCCAACCATAGAGCCCCAGATAGAACCACAACCCTCCTCCAGTGACCAGGTCTGCTGCCTCGGCTGAAACTAAATACTTTTCTAATCAATTATTCTGTGTTGAAAATAAAGATGTGAAGACCAAAGGGATCCTTCAGAGTTGAATGAAATGTAATCAAATGGTAACATTACTCTTAATAACCTCATATTTGTGACTATAAAGTTATTGCACTGGTGTGTCATCATGAAGCGCTGTCACACAGCAACATGGAAGCAACATGCTCACACAGCAACATGGACACAGCAACATGGAAGCAACATGCTCACACAGTAACATGCTCACACAGTAACATGGACACAGCAACATGGACACAGCAACATGGACACAGCAACATGGACACACAGCAACATGGAAGCAACATGCTCACACAGCAACATGCTCACACAGCAACATGCTCACACAGCAACATGCTCACACAGCAACATGCTCACACAGCAACATGGAAGCAACATGCTCATGCAGAAACATGCTCACGCAGCAACTTGGTCCCGCAGCAACATGGAAGCAACTTGGTCACACAGCAACATGCTCACACAGCAACATGGAAGCAACATGCTCACACAGCAACATGCTCACACAGCAACATGCACACGCAGCAACCAGGCTGCTGTCAGCACGGAGAAGAAGAAGAAGAAGAAGAGCCTGGCTGAAGTTACACTTGCACGCTTTGCATCAATCCAGTCATTCCCTTTGCTGCATGAGACAATGTCAAGAGGTTACAACCGCCTCCATCAATATGCACGACACATCACAGGGACATATGACACATCACAGAGACATATGACACGAGACATATGACACATCACAGGGACATATGACACATCACAGAGACATATGACACATCACAGAGACATATGACACATCACAGAGACATATGACACGAGACATATGACACATCACAGGGACATATGACACATCACAGAGACATATGACACGAGACATATGACACATCACAGGGACATATGACACATCACAGAGACATATGACACATCACAGAGACATATGACACATCACAGAGACATATGACACGAGACATATGACACATCACAGGGACATATGACACATCACAGAGACATATGACACGAGACATATGACACATCACAGGGACATATGACACATCACAGGGACATATGACACATCACAGGGACATATGACACATCACAGGGACATATGACACATCACAGAGACATATGACACGAGACATATGACACATCACAGGGACATATGACACATCACAGGGACATATGACACATCACCAGGACATATGACACATCACCAGGACATATGACACATCACCAGGACATATCTGACATCACCAGGACATATGATGGAAGCAGGTGTCCTCTAAATTCCTCTACAGCAGCATCTCTCAGCTGGAGAGGAGCCAGCTTACAGTCCAACTACAGAACTCAAACCCATCAGCCTGGATGTCCTCTGGTCACAACCGTCCCCACAGCACTGCGCATGGCACGCTTCCCAAACGAATCAGCATTGTGGGATGACCCCAGAAGGACAAATATGAGCCCCCCCCCGCTGCAGCAGCCGGGTCCTGCTGAGCAGACATTGTGGATTTGCACCCAGGTGTGGGGGTCTAGACACTGGAGAGCGGTGTGACATTGAGAGGAGGAACAAGGACATGCGCACTGCCGCTCCAGGAGGAGGAGACAAGGTCGAGCGGGTTAATCATCGTATTGTTCCTCAGATTACACCTGATCACCGACACCCGACACGGATCGATCCGCAGGCCGCTCACCTTGACTCACCTTGGGCCGTGATGCATTTTTAACCCTTTGACTGCCCGTGCAAAGTGCTTCTCACGAGGCTCTTTCACTCAGCAACGCGGACTCGTGTGTGGGGACGTGGAGCTCACGTGAACCCCCCGATGTGTGCGCGTAACAGTCGCAGTGCCGAGTCGTGCTGCAGCAAATCAAACAGGTGGAAACGAGGCTACCGGCGCGCGTCCCGAACCCCCCGTGGGCACGCGCGTCGCCCACCGGGCAGTCGGCGAGCATACTTACACCAGCTGCCCCCGGTCCGCCCGAGCAGCTCTCCTTTCTCCGAGTCCCACAGGAACTTCTTCCAGCCGCCGTCGTCTTTGTTGGAAGGCATTTTGTTTATTCCCAGTGAAAGCGCTCCGGTGGCAGAGGAAGAACACAGCTCTCCCCGCTGAAGGCCCCTTAATATAACCGTTTCCCCCTCGACTCCGCCCGGAACTCTCTACAAGTTACCTCGGGGAGGAGGGCGGAGCGGATCCGACCAATGAGGGAGCGGAGGAGCCGTGCGTGCTGTGACGTCAGGAAGACGGACAGTGAGCCTATAGATGCAGAAATCCAGGCTTCATGTGGCTGAGCTTATACTGCTGAGTACGCCGAAAGGTACTCATTGTCTTCAGGTATCATACTGCTGAGTACGCCGAAAGGTACTCATTGTCTTCAGGTATCATACTGCTGAGTACGCCGAAAGGTACTCACTGTCTTCAGGTATCATACTGCTGAGTACGCCGAAAGGTACTCATTGTCTTCAGGTATCATACTGCTGAGTACGCCGAAAGGTACTCACCGTCTTCAGGTATCATACTGCTGAGTACGCCGAAAGGTACTCACCGTCTTCAGGTATCATACTGCTGAGTACGCCGAAAGGTACTCATTGTCTTCAGGTATTATACTGCTGAGTACGCCGAAAGGTACTCACCGTCTTCAGGTATCATACTGCTGAGTACGCCGAAAGGTACTCACCGTCTTCAGGTATCATACTGCTGAGTACGCCGAAAGGTACTCATTGTCTTCAGGTATCATACTGCTGAGTACGCCGAAAGGTACTCATTGTCTTCAGGTATTATACTGCTGAGTACGCCGAAAGGTACTCACCGTCTTCAGGTATCATACTGCTGAGTACGCCGAAAGGTACTCATTGTCTTCAGGTATTATACTGCTGAGTACGCCGAAAGGTACTCACCGTCTTCAGGTATTATACTGCTGAGTACGCCGAAAGGTACTCACCGTCTTCAGGTATCATACTGCTGAGTACGCCGAAAGGTACTCACCGTCTTCAGGTATCATACTGCTGAGTACGCCGAAAGGTACTCACCGTCTTCAGGTATTATACTGCTGAGTACGCCGAAAGGTACTCACCGTCTTCAGGTATTATACTGCTGAGTACGCCGAAAGGTACTCACCGTCTTCAGGTATTATACTGCTGAGTACGCCGAAAGGTACTCACCGTCTTCAGGTATTATACTGCTGAGTACGCCAAAAGGTACTCATTGTCTTCAGGTATTATACTGCCGAGTACGCCGAAAGGTACTCACCGTCTTCAGGTATCATACTGCTGAGTACGCCGAAAGGTATTCATTGTCTTCAGGTATTATATTGCTGAGTACGCCGAAAGGTACTCATTGTCTTCAGGTATTATACTGCTGAGTACGCCGAAAGGTACTCACCGTCTTCAGGTATCATACTGCTGAGTACGCCGAAAGGTACTCACCGTCTTCAGGTATTATAGTACTGAGTACGCCGAAAGGTCCTCACCGTCTTCAGGTATTATACTGCTGAGTACGGCTGAAATGTACTCACCGTCTTCAGGTATTATAGTACTGAGTACGCCGAAAGGTCCTCACCGTCTTCAGGTATCATACTGCTGAGTACGCCGTAAGGTACTCATTGTCTTCAGTTATTATACTGCTGAGTACGCCGAAAGGTACTCACCGTCTTCAGGTATTATACTGCTGAGTACGCCGAAAGGTACTCACCGTCTTCAGGTATTATAGTACTGAGTACGTCGAAAGGTACTCACCGTCTTCAGGTATTATACTGCTGAGTACGCCGAAAGGTACTCATTGTCTTCAGGTATTATACTGCTGAGTACGCCGAAAGGTAGTCATCGTCTTCAGGTATTATACTGCTGAGTACGCCGAAAGGTAGTCATCGTCTTCAGGTATTATAGTACTGCCCTCTGTGAGCCCGGAAGTACAGATGTTACCCTAACCCTTACATACTTATATACATATATACTTATATACATACATACATACATACATATGTACATACACACATATATACATACACACATATATACATACACACATACATACATACATACATATATTCATACATACATACAAACATATATACGTACATACATACATACATACATATATTCATACATACATACAAACATATATACATACATATATACATACATACATACATACATATATATACATACATATATACATACATATATACATATATACATATATACATACATACATATAAACATACATACATATATATATATACATATAAACATACATATATATATACATACATATATATACATACATACATACATTCATACATACATACATATATTCATACATACATATATATGTATACATTCATACATACATACATATATTCATACATACATATATATACATACATACATACTTACATACATACATATATTCATACATACATATATATACATACATACATACATACTTACATACATATATTCATACATACATATACACACACACACACACACACACACACACACACACACACACACCACACCAGTAAATATAAGCAGGTCTCATGGATGTGAAACCAACGACTTGTGATGCAGTGTGACTGTTCCGGTAAATCACTGCATGCCAACAATTACAACAAGGCTCCCACAGACTACAGTGCATCAACATACAATTGTGAATAGAGTGGTTTGCTCTCAAACACTCATTATGGCACCAACAATGCATCATTTCATCCCTCGGCTAACACCGTGGCCTTCATTCAGGCTCACACTGGTGTCTGTTCCTAGTCTGACGTGGTGGGTGTCCTGTGTTGTCGTGTACTCCTCCTCGCAGCTCTAGTTACACAGCATTGCCAACTATACACATAGTTGAAACCTGTATATATATCTGGCCTCCTACAGCCTATAACCCTCTCTAAAGCCAGCTCCAAGGGCATTTCTGCTGCCTGTGCCAGGGGTCACGTGATGACCCAATTTACAGTGTGAGCTCCAAATATAGAGGCTATTGATTCATAATGTGTTACCTAGAACTAAATGACTGTACCGTTGAAACACGGCGTCTCATTTCATTCTAAAAACAGTCACACATTGGATTAGCAGAGGAAGAAAGAGAAGTGCTCGCATGCCAACGCGTGTACATCCTTCACATTCTTGTCTGGCTGTGTTAGCTGTGTGTAATCCGTGTGTTCATGCATGCGTGAAATCGCTCTGCAATGTGCTGCCATCACAGATTCTTGGGCTGTGAATGTAAATATGTGTGTGATGGGTTGGCATTGCGGGTTTTGACCTTTAAATGTCTCCTCAAGGACAAGAGGAGGACAATCCCTGTTGTTGTCCAGCTCTTTGTAACTCCTGGAC